>NC_133663.1:52359261-52659261 GCF_037893015.1 Macrotis lagotis | reverse complement strand
CTGTCAGATGAAGTCATTTTGCTGATGGTTTGGTTTAACTGTTTTTCAGCAATAAAAATTGTTTTAAACATCAAAGGTTGGGTTGATAAAATTTGCATGGAAGATCAAGTTGACAAGACTACCAAGGGTTTTTATCAAAGAAAAGAGAAAGATTTTTACTAATCAACCTCAAATTTTACAAATTGATAATTATTGTGATAAAGCTTTCAGGTCCTAGATTAAACAAAAACAAGTCAATAGTATAGATTATATAAGCATTAGTACTAAAGACATATGATAGATTATATGGCTAGTTCCACAGTCTTCCCCAGCTCTAAATTAGAATTATACTCCAATTGGAATGTAAATGCCCTGGGGGGGAACTATGACTGAGACTTTCTTTGTATGTTCAGAATTTCAAAGATATTTATTTTTGATGATTTTATTGACTCTATCATACAATTATCAGACAAAGTATCATCAAATACTATGACTACTTAGTAAGACAAAAACAAAAATAATTGGACAAAATGCTATGGCAATATGCAAAAAATACCAAAAAATACCAAAAATCTCCTTCCCCAAATCCCAAACTCATTAGATCATAAGATCATAGATTTAAAAATGTAAGTAACCTTAGAGAACATTTAGCTCCATTTTGCATGATACATGGTAATAAATTCCTCCAATAGCTCAAATAATTTTAGTTATCTAAAAAGAAGAAAATTAAATGATTGATAATTTTATATTAATTGTGAAGAGGAAAAAATTCTTATCTCTTCAACAAATTAAAAAAATTATGGAAAAAAGAACTGAAGGATCAATGTGTATAGAATAAAGATATAGATTCATTTTAAAGTTTTGTCATAAATATTTATGCTAAAAAAATCTCATGTACAAAATCTGTAAAGAATTGAATTTATAAGATTAAAATCCAGTGTCTAGTAGATAAATACTTAAATTGTATGAACAGGTAGTTAACCAAATAGAAACACAAATCATCCACCCTTATAAAACTCATCTAATTTTAATAATCTATCTAAATAATAAGGAAATATATTTAAACAATCCTATGAAGCCTTTTCCATACATTAACAAAGATTCTTTTAAAATGGCACAATGCAAGGCTTAAGGGATTGTGGAGAAACAAACACTCTATTATATAATGGGTCAAACTATGGATTGGTGCAATACTTTTGGAAAGCAATATGACACTTTTAGAATAAGAATTAGAAAACTTCATGTTTTTGACCCAATGACCACGCTACTCAGACAACATCCTAAGAAAGTTATGGGAAGAAAAACAAGATTCAGTTGTACAAAAATAAAGAAGCATTATTTGTTATAAGATAAATAATAGAAATATTATTTGTAAAAGAAAAAGAAAAATTAGAAATAGCCTACATTACTCATGACTGGGAAATTACTAGAAAAATTGTAACATATGAATATAATGGAACATTACTATATCATAAGAAATGGCAAACATAAAGAAATTCCCTGAATGGAAAAAAGATCAATGAAAAAATACAAAATGAAAACAGCAAAATCATTATAGAAATAATTATAATAGCAATATATTTATATAAATATGCAGGAAAAGAGTTCAGAAAGGAATATAGAAACAAACAATATTTTTACTTTCTTGTTTAACACATCTAATTTTATAAAGAAAACTTGTAAATAAGAGGCTAGTTATATATTTCCATCTGAAGAATAAAGGCATATGATAGATCCCTTATTGTTTGTGTAACTAAATGACTATTGCTATCGTGATTACAAAGTTTAGAATATTAAAGACATGTCATTTCAATATATTAGTCAAAATTAAATACTTGAGGTTTCACTTACCCTATAACAATACAGGAAATTGCAGTTCCCAAAAAGGCGTATGTTAAAATTGATCCCAAATTTTGAAAAAAATGTCTCTGGAAAAGAAATAACCCAAGAAAGGTGGTGAATAATGATCAAAGAGAAGAGAAAAATTTTCATAGAGGAAAAAAAACAAAATACAACACATAAGGATTTAATCACAGTTTCAAAAATTTAAACCTAGACATATTTCACTGTAGTTTGATGACCTTTGTATGAGTATTGCTCATGGAGTGGAAAGGATTTCAGAACTCATCTAGTCCCACTTTTTTTTATTTATAGCTTAGGAAACTCACTGAGGGAGATCAAATGATTCATTCAAGGTCATACAGGTAACTGTTGAAGGAAGAATCTGCAAGTAATTTGATTCTAGATAGTAGATTAGAATCACTCTTTTCTCATTATCATTTTGTTTCCTACTAAATACTCCTAAATAAGTTAAGAAGAGGGAAAAGAATCAGGGAGGAGAAGGGAAGATGGTACAACTTGGAACTAAATGGTTCTAATAAAACCAACATTTTTACCTTGATGATTAGATCATGGTGTACAGAAATGTCAACCTAGGAAGCTATAGATTTGTCTAAATAATAATAGATTTTTGCATGATAGTATCAATTTTTAATGAATAAATCATTGGTGTTTTACTATAAGGTTTCTCTACCAGAATTATTGCCTGTAAATTAGGCATTCAAGCTTAATTAATAATCTAGGATGTGATATGATGTGCCTGAAAGAAAACTGATCTCAAGGTAAGGAAGGAGAAAGCTCTAATTGTCAATTTGATCTTGAATAAGTAATTGAAACTCTATGAAACTATGAAAATTCAATGAAATGTTTACATCTGTAACTTGCAAATAATAAAATCTATAGTAAATATCTTGTGACATTTTTGTGTAAAGTATTAAGAAAACTTAAATGATTATATGAATGCCAGTTGTTATTATCTGAAGGAAAAGGAAAAGTCTGGGATATAAGATAGTGCCAAAGACATTTCTTTCTTCAACACTTGAGTTACTATGACCTCCTCAGTCTTGGGACATTCTTCTCTAAAACAGATCATAAACTCATGGCAATTTAGCAGATGCTCGTGAAGAGTTTCTATGGTGAAACATTCATCAGCCTAGAGTCAATCTGGTGATTAGACTCTCCTAACTTAGCCAGGCTGGTAGTTGAATTAGAAACATAGTAAGTGAGCCCATATACAGCATCTTTTCAGCTTGGTTCAATTTGCCATAGTTTGTAGCCATTGGAAAGAATTTTATTAATTAATTGATATTCAAGTTAAGAATTTTATTAATTTTATTTCAAGTTAAGTAGCTTTGCATTTGGAGGAGGCAAATACATTTAAGCGATATAAAGTTTATGTATTTTTTTCTCCTCTTACTTAGAGTAAAATTGTCTGGCCAGATAATGTCATAGGATTTTTCTACTTTTGAAGGAGGTAGGAGGAGAGATATCAGTCAAACTTACCTTCTTCAAACTATATCCAGCATGAAAGATAATTGGGGGCAATAAAACATTGAAGAAGATTTCTGGATCAAACGTCATCTGTTGGGAAAGATAGAGGTTAAGTTAGAAACGTGTCACATTAGACTCTAGAATTTGTGCTAGGAGTTCAGCTTTGAAATCATTTGTAGATCTCAGAAACTGGGGACCATTCATTTCACTGCACTAGAAAATACTCAAGAACAAAGGCTTTTTTGAAGACAAGATTTTACATGTGAACGATATATACTCATTGTTAAAACCTAAAATGAAAACTCAGTGTACATGGTCAACAAAGAGACCATTTCCTTTTTACTCTGGCTTGTTCTTTCTCTATTTTTCATGCCAAAGGCATTTGATGCTGGAAAAGTGCTCTTAAAATTTTCCCCAGCATCATAGAGACATCAAGGCATAGTGGATGGAGAATTGGTCTTAGAACTAGCCAGACCTGCCTTCAAGTCACAACTTTGACATGTATATTAACTGTCTGACCCTGAGCAAAATAACTTTAAAGTTCTGAGTGTGCAAGGCATCTTTCTTAGAAAAACCAAGTGACAATATGACTGATAAAAGAAACTGAAGATCCCTATCCTTCAAATGTCACTTTTGGAAAATTACTATAGTTGGCAGTTGGTCATATTTTGTAATTCTTGTAGTATGGATTAAAATATCAAATTTAGTGGAAATATGTTAAACATGATTGTACATATATAACCTATATCAGATTACTTACTATTATAGGGAGAGGGTAGGAAAGAGGGAGAGGAAGAAAAATGTGGAACTCCAAATCTTACAGAAAATGAATGTGGAAAACTATCTTTACATGCAATTGGAAAAAAGTAAAATATATAAAAATATGAAAATTTAAATTTGAATTTACCCATGATCATTTATGGCAAAGACAGTCTAATAGAAATAATTTTTACCTTTCTATGCCTTTGACCCATTGGGAAGAAGGGACACAGAGAAAGAAAAATATGGAACTCCAAATCTTACAAAAATGAATGTTGAAAACTACAAATAATTGGAAACAATAATATATATAGGAAAAAATAATATATAATATAATACAATATATAAATAATATATAATTGATATATAAATAATATTAATATTATAATAATATATAAATAATATAAACCCTTTTATGACAATAACAGTATGACATAGGGGCATCTTTACCTTTTTATGCCACTGATCCATTGGGAAGAATTGGAAAACATTTGAATGTGAAAAACTAATATCTGAGTCATTTGTTCTTTGATTTTTCGTTTGTTGCTGTTGTTTATTTGAAATCATTGAGAAAACTAATGTGTGACCTAGTGCCCTAGTTATTTGGGTCTGTTCTAGGACTTGGTGGAATCAGAACAGGGCTGAAGACAGGGGAAGGGCCACCTCAAACTAAAGGCCCACCTCAGACAGACCTAACAGGGTGGGCCGGGGAACTGGGGAAGGTCCCAGAAGGTGATAGATAGAAGTGCAGACAGGTACAAGAAGTTAACAAAGGAGTGAGGGAGTTGAGTTCTCAAAAGGGGCCAGAAGTCAGTTGGTCAGTAACAAAGACATCTGTCCATCTACTAAGTCCCTTCTAGGGAGCAGAGACTGAAGCTATAAAGTAGGCCCTTGGTCCCAAGGAAAAGTAGAAATGTCAAAGCACAGGACCACTTCTAGAGACACTTCTCTTCCATAATTTTCATCCACTCTAATACTTTCAATGTTTTTCTCTGATAAGGAAAGGCTTTTTTCAAAGTCTATTTTGCCAAAGCTAATCCTCTGCTCCTCCCCAATACCTGGTGATTTCTTAAATTTAACTATTTCCCTTGATTTTGATTGCCCTTCCTCATATAAACCTTGACCACCCTTCAAAACCCTCCCCCCCCCCAGTATGAAGCCATTTTCTATCTACTCCAGTATCCATATAAGAATCCCTCTCCTTTTTGAATGTCTATTAACTGACCTTGAAAATGAATGGTTCTGGAGCATCAGGTTCATACCCAGCCATTGCTAGTAATGGGTGGGCTGCACAGGAGCAGACAAAGGCCCAGATTTTTGAGTCTCCTCAGGGCCAAGGCCCCAGAACAATTAGGCCAAGGGAAGAGTAGGAGGACCTCTGTGGTGGACCTGGAAGCCTAGGGTCTGGACCCGATGCAGGTCTTAGTGGTCAGTTTGTGGAGAGGTTTCTTTTTTTTGCGAAGGGCAGGGCTGCCCAGAAAGAGACAGCTACACCTTGGAAAATGTCATGGTCCTGGTGGTTCCAGTAGTTTTGGTGGAGTCTGCTGAGTCTAACTCTGGGCAGAGACCTATGAGTGGCATTGTCCTAATATTAAACATGAGTGGAAAGTCTGAGAGGAAAGGTCGAATTGACCCATAGTCTATTGAGAAATAGGCTGGGCTATTTCAGGTTGCCGCAAGTCATATGCTGGTGCTTGCCAGTGGTGATGTGGCCCCATGTTCCTCAATGATACAGGAGTTAGAGAAACCAGTTCAAGGCCAAGAGACTCCTCCAGAAGCCTGACCATCTCCAATAGTCCTGTCTCCTATCATTCAGGCAATGGGGTGGATTTTTTCAGGTAAAGGCAAGTGAGGACACCTGGTCAAACACACTCCTCACTATCATAAATAGAATTGGGAAGCTCACCAATGACTTGACTGGTCCTTGTGGTCCTCCTCTTCGATGCAGAAGGAAAATTAGTTAATTAGTTATTTATAATGATTAATATTATTTATATTTTGATAGTTCTTTAGAGTTGTAATGGCTTCTTTTCTTTAGAACAATTCTATGAGCCAGGTCCTGAGAATGTATCATCCCCATTTTAAAGGTGAAGAAATGGAAACTGTTTGGGGTTAAGTGATTCTCCCAGCTGGAGTCAAGACCATGTTTCCTGATGCCAAAGTTTAGTACTCTATTGTCCACTGCATTGTCAGAGACAGAGAGATAGAAACAGCAAAAAAGAATCAGAGACAAAGAGACAGAGAAACAGAGGGAGATGGGGACAGAGAGATAGAGATACTGAGAGTCAGAGAGAGAGAGAGAGAGACAGAGACAACAATAGAGACAGAGACAAAGAGACAGAGAAACAGAGAGATGGAGACAGAAACAGAATCTGAGTGGGAGTGAGAGACAGAGAGGCAGGGAGAAACAGAGACAGCAATAGAGACAACCAGATACAAAGAGACAGAGAAACAGAGTGAGATGGAGACAGAGACAGAGACAGAGAGAGAGAGAGAGAGAGAGAGAGAGAGAGAGAGAGAGAGAGAGAGAGAACAAGACAGAGAGGGGAAAAGAGAGAGGGATGGATCAGATGGATGGATTGAAGAAAGGCAAACATAACAGACAAGAAGTGCCTACTGACTTTGTGCTATATGCTAGCCATCATACTTAAAAATATAGGCTAACAAATAATTATCCTCTAGATTATATCTTCTTGCTGAGGTTGTATGCAGCCTAAGGGTATGGACCAGTTCTGATATTTCTTTGTTCCTCCTTCTCCCTCACCCTACTTCCTCCCTGCCCAAGTTTTCAGCACTTAATATAGGCTTCTGTTGATTAGAGAAAATGCCTATAAAATCATCAGTAGACTATAATTGCCAGATGGCCTAATTCTGACTTTGCTATGCACAAAAACACATCCCTGCTTGGGATAGCAAGCTCTGGGTGAAGCAAGATTACAAAGATGTTGTGAGCATCCCCAAAGAAGCCATTAACTTCCCTTCTGCTCTATTATATAAATGTATATGTATGTCCTGGAAGTTCTAGTTCCAGACCTTTCTAGATTGGGATCTCTCCCTTATAATCTGGGGCGGTGGGGTGGAAATTGGCTGTTTTAATAATAGGGATACCATAATTCCATTCTTTCTATGTCTCCCTCCTTCCCTCCTATTCTCTCTCTGTGTCAATATATACATATATATATGTGTGTGTGTGTGTGTGTGTGTGTGTGTGTGTGTGTGTATACATATACATTATATCTATATATATGAATGTGGTATAACATAAAATCTTCATTTGTAAAATGAGGAAGTTGTCCCTTCCAGCTCAAAAGCTGTGATTCTCTAATACTATTAAATCAATAATTCAGGAGTAACTTGAGATTGACATTTTTGTGGGCATCCACTTAAACTTGATAACACTCTCTTGGAATGATCTCATGATCTTGGGAAGATTTAATGCCAGAAAGGACTCTGAACTGATAGCATCATAGATTTAGAGATGGAAGGGTTCTATGAGGTCACCTAGTCCAACCTCCTCATTTTATAAATAGGAAAACTGAGGCCTAGAAAAAAATGCAACTTGCTCAAGGAGTATAGTGACAGGAAAAAATGCATCCATAAATTCAGGTTCTGATTTCTACTGGGTGTGTGACTGAAAAAAATTAAATGCAAAGTGGAGAAGAAAATTAATTAAAATTGCTATTATATGCGTCTGCAGCAATTTTGTAAAAATTACATTTTGCACTTTATGCCAATGTTAATTTTCCTTCCCCCTTTTGTTTGTTGTGTTTTAATAGGAACTACTGTGGGAAGGGTTAATCTGTCATATTACTTAGATGAACAGATCATTTCATCTGGACCTTAGTCTTCTCATTTTTAAAATATGGATAATAGTATTTGTCCTATTTCTATCTCAGAGGTGTTTTTGTTTGTTTAAGAAAAAGGTTTTATAAATCTTAAGATTACTGTAATCAGAAGACCTGAGGTGAAATTACTCTTTGAATAATTACTACCTGTGTGATCTTGGGCAAATAATTTAATCTCTCAGGGCAGCTAGGTGGTGGAGTGGATAGAGCACCAGTACTGGAGCCAGGAGTACCTGAGTTCAAATGTGACCTCAGACACTTAATAATTGCCTAGCCTTGGAAAAGTCATTTAAGCCCCATTGCCTTAAATGAGTAGATAAAATTAAAAGAAATAATTATAATTTAATCTCTCTGGGTCTCAGTTTTCCCATTTGCAAAATGTGAAGGTAGGCACTATGGCAGAGTAAAGGCAGGAACTTGCTCAACTCTGCAATTCAAATATCTTTAAATAATAACTAAATTCCAGAGTAGCAGAACCCACAAGATCATGGAATAAAACCATTTTCCAACACCAGATGACTTAGAAGACCAACTGGGAAAGGTCTGTTGCATCAGTGTGAAAAAGGAGCATTGTCCAGGGCTGACCCTCCCCAGCAATTCAGGAACAGACAGTGAGGCAACTGGGTCAGTGGCAGCAGTGGTGGTTTCCAGACCTTTAAGCCCAGAGATTGATGGAAGATGAGTATCAAAAGTCTGTGGCACAGGCTTCAGTGACACAGATCAGACAAGGAGCAGGTCTTGAGAGTCACTGAATCAACTGCAGCAGTGGTGGAGGCAGCAGCACCTGCTTCCAGAACTCTTGATCCACAGATGATAAAGTGGTCAGAAGGAAACTTAAAGGGGTCACTCTGCTGCCACTGAGCCATGATTCTGTTGCTTTGCCCATCCTCAGATCTGGGTCATGATCCTGAGTCACAATCCCAAGAAGGAAAAGGAGGAGTACCACAGAGCTTGCTGCCACAGAGGATCAAGGAACCTCATCACAGTTTGAGGGCAGAGAGAAGGGCTTGTGGTCCCATAGATTAGAAGAGTAGTAAAAACCTCTCCTTAGATCATACCACCCTGAAAGAACTAGAAAATTATAGGTCCCTAGATATATCTCTGAAAATAGCTTCAAAAGATACAAAAGCTTGGGTCAGTTGTACCTTTCACCCTGGAAGCAGACCCTATCTTAACAAAGAGTTAAAATCATGTTATAGACTAGAAGAAAAAAAAACAGAAAAAAATTATGACCATGGAAAGTTACTATGATAATAAGGAAGATCAAAACACACTCAGAAGATGATAAAGTCAAAGCCCCTACATACAAAGACTCCAAGAGAAATATGAACTGATCTCAGGCCATAGAAGAACTCTAAAAGGATTTTGAAAATCAAGTAAGAAAGGTGGAGGAAAAATTAAGAAGAGAAAAGATGAGACAAGAAAAATCATGAAAATCATGTCAGCAATTTGGTAAAGGAGACACAAAAAATAACTGAAGTAAAATAACATCTTAACAAACAGACTAGGCCAAGTGAAAATAGAGGTCCAAAAAGCCAACAGGAGAAAAATGACTCAAAAACTAGAATTAGTCAAATGGAAAAGGAGGTATAAAAGCTCACTGAAAGAAATATTTCTTTAAAATTTAGAATTAAGTAAAGAGAAGGTAATGACTTTGTGAGGAATCAAGAAACAATAAAACAAAAGCCAAAGAATGAAAAACTAATACAATGTGAAATATTTCCTTAGAAGAACAACTGACCTGAAAAATAGATCCTGAAGAGATAATTTAAAAATTATTTGAAAACCATGAATTACAGAAAAAGAACCTAGATATCATCTTTCAAGAAATTAACAATGAAAACTAACCTAATATTCTAGAACCAAAGGGTAACCAAACACCTCCTGAAAGAGATACCAAAGAATACAATAGCTTAATTTCACAGCTACCAGGACAAGGAGAAAATATTGCAAGCAGTCAGTATGAAAAAAATCCAATTATCACACAGTCACAGGATAACACAAGATTTAGCAGCTTCTATAGTAAAGAACTGTAGAACTTAGCATATGATATTTCAGAGGATAAAAGAGCTTGGGTTTCAACCAAGAATCAACTACCCCCTAAAATTGAGCACACTTGTTTAGGGGAAAAGACAGACATTCAATGAAATAGGGGACTTTCAAACTTTCCTGATGAAAAGACCTAAACTGAACAGAAAATTTGATCTTCAAATACAAGACTCAAGTGAAGCATAAAAGGGTTAACAGAAAAAAGGAAATCATAAGGGACTTAAATGACATTGAACTTTTATATTCCTACATGAAAAGATGATACTAATAACTTGAATGGATTTTCTTATTTATTAAAGCAGTTAGAAGGAGTATATACACAGAGCATAGGTGAGAGCTGAACATGAAGGGATAGTATCCTAAAAAAATAAAGTTAAAGGGTGAGAGAGGAATGTACTAGGAGAAAGGGAAAGTAGGAGGTAGAATGAAACAAATTATTTCACATAAAAGAAGCAAGAAAAAGTGTTTACTGTGGAGTTGAAGAGGGGGGGAGGTGAGGGAAAGTGAGTGAACTTAACTCTCATCAGAAATGAATCAAAGAGGGAATACTAGAAATACTCAACTGGTCATAGCAATAGATTTTACCCTACAGGAAAGTAGTTGGAGAAGGAGATGAGAGAGAGGGGGAGAAGGAGATAGAAGGGAAGGAAGATTATGGGAGGGGATAGTCAGATGCATAGAAACCCCCCCCAAAAAAATCTAGGCTAGTAGCACTCTCAACATCCAACCATCCAAAAATTCACATCCATCTAGATATAGGTAAACAAGTATATATTTAAAAACCATGCCTCATGATATGCCTCAGTTATCCCCTCTCTCTTTTCTCCAACAACGTCTTTTTGAGGAAGTATAGAGTGAAAGGGGAGAGTCAATAGAATAAACAGGGCTGAGGAAGGAATCGAATGGAGGAAAATATAGTTAGCAATAACAACTATGGGAAAAATATTGAAAAAGTTTCTCTGATAAAGGCTATATTTCTTAAACATTAAAAAACGGAGTCAAATTTATTTAAAAAATAAGACCCCTTCAAATTAACAATTTTCAGATGAGGTCAGTAAGACTATAACTATATGAAAAATATATTCTAACTCACTATTGATTGGAGAAATGCAAAAAAAAACCAATTCTGAGGTTAAAAAATTGGGCAAAAAAATTTTATTATCTAACTGTAAATGAAATACTAATCTTCTGTGGGAAATATTGAACAGGATACTCTCAGAAAAACCTGAAAAGGCTTACATGAGTTGGTGCAAAGTGAAATGTACTGTGTACAAACTAACAATAATATTGTAAGATGATCAGCTATGAATGACTTAGCTATTCTCAGCAATTACACTGCTCCAAGACAACACTGAAGGATTTCAGTTGAAGAATACTATTCATGCCCAGAGAAAGAACTGATGGAATCAGAACACTGATGGAAGCATGCTTTGTTTATTTTTCTTGAATTTTTTTAATCATTATTTTCTTTCATAACATGACTATTATGGAAATGTTTTGCTTGACTTCACATATATAACCTTGAATTACAAGTGTCAATGAAATGGAGGGGTGGGAAGGGAGGAAGGGAAAGAATTTGGAACACAAAGTTTTAGAAATTAATGTCAAAAATTGTTTTAACATATAACTGGGAAAAATAAAAATAAAATACTATTTTTTTTAAAAAAAGAAAACAGAAGTTAGTAAGTAGCAAATTGGAGTTTCAAACATAAATTTGTGGATGCTAAATCAAGTGTTCTTAGTGGTGAGGCATGATTCTTATTGAAATTCTGATTTTCATTACTTCCAAATTCTTACAAAGCTAATCAGTCTCCTGCCTATTATCAATGGATCTGAGATTTCAGTTTGTAAAACAGATAGTACTTTCAATTCCTCATACTGCATCAAAAGCTATTCCTTTATTATACCAATATCTTGAGACCATCGGTTATCATGTCTTATTCTGTTCTGCATAATTACTGAACTTTTAAAGGTAATGGTCTCAAGCAATGTCATGCAGTGAAGATGACAAAGAAATAGAGAGCTGTTTCAGTCCTGTGGTTGGAGGCCCCCTTGCCCTTATCTCCTCTCCAGAAAAAGTCTGGCACAATACCTTTATCTATATACCTTTTTGAACCTTTTGACTGTTTCTCATTAGGTATAAGAATGGTGACATTGTTTTAGAGAAGAGAGGGGATAACTGAGGCACATGGTGTCTATGGGTTTCCTAACCCTTCCAAGTACTTAAAGGAAATGAGATTTTTATTGAATAAAAAGTACTCTCTGGTGTTCACAGTTCACTACTTGATATCTCAACTGTCAACTTGGTTTTACAACCTTTATTTTTATCAGACAGGCATTCAATATATCAATCAACTAGCAGAGTCATTCATAATTAGCACATGACAATTATGGATTTTCTTCCAGAAAGATAACATCTGGGGGCAAGGAGTGACAATTTTTCTTTTTTGTCAGTTCTTCATACCTCCAGTCTTCCACTATTTTTATGCCACCATGCAAGTGTAGCTGCATTCTATTGAGATAGATTATCTACCTAATGCTCTCTGGCCAGAGGATCCTGGAATGTTCAGGACCAACAATAATACTGGCAGACTATACTGTTCTCAACAAATAGCATTTTTGGAGATGTCCCAAAAATCTCTATCTCAATCCACCAATTGAATTTGTCTCAGATTGTATAATTCTTAATTATAAATTTTCCAAACTGTTTTGTGAAACATGATACTAAAAACCTTTTGAAAAAGGTCCAACTAAAAATATAAAAGTTAATTAATATATATTTTATATGTAATAAAATATCATAAATGTTTAAAATATAAATTTTATATATAATTATATATGATATATAAAATATAAAGTTAAGGTGTCAGTTAATAATAAAACTGGTAGTGATAGAGAATGAAAACCTCCCAAAATTTTACACAAATAAAAATGAATAAATGAATAAAAAATGATTAAACATATAATATGTGCTAGTGTGCTGAATGCTGAACAGGCAAGATAGTATCTGGCCCTAAGGAATATATAGTCTAATAGAAGGAGACAGCAGACACAGGGGAGTCAGGGTAAGGGAGAGATGCTTTGATTAGCAAAGTCACAGGGATGGACGGAGAGTTCAGTGAAGTGTAACTGGTGCCTGTCCCATAATGAGACCATCACTTTGGTAACTTTTCCTAAAATAGTTTATTAGGAGATTAATGTCAACCTATGTTGACATGTCAGGATGATGGCTGTGGAATAGCAGCATGGTGACAGAAGTGGGAAAAAAGCAGAAGTAAAAAAAAAAGAGGAAAATAACAGGAGGTTTAAGTTCATGAAAAAATACAAGTATGAAGAATGTTGTTTTTTTTTTCCACCTAGGTGAATTAAGCCATCTGTTGCTACCATTCTTGGAACCAGTTATGATACCCTGGCTTCTTATTGAAAAGTGTCACTAACTTATTCTGATATTATACATCAAATCTATCACTTGTTCAGACCCATAATTCCTTCTTTTTAGTCATTCTCTTGTCCAATAAGCCTGATTTGGTAAATGATCAAACAGGAAGAAAAATATTAAAAGTCAAAATGAAATTTAATCCAGTTTCTTTTTCATTTTCCATACTAATAAATATAAAATTTTAATATTCACTAGACTCATAGTGAAACAACCCAGGTTATGGCTCCTTAGGTCACTAATTAGGGGCTTGCCTTGGCCAAGTTGCATGGTCTCTCTATAAGCCTCTGCTTTTTCACCTTTTAAGTGAGGGGTTTGGATTCCAGATGATCTGGAAGGCTTCTTGCAGTTATGGTACTTATCCAGGAACTGCCTTACTTGAGAGAATACCACCATATGAATTGGTTAATAAACTAACCAAAAAATTCAATCAAAATACCACATTATTCAGCTTGACTGGTTAGCTATGGTGGTATGGAATTTGATTTTCTGGTACAGTGATATGACACTGGCAGAACTAGATGGAGAAAGGTGCACACTGTAATGAGGTTATGTATAAACAAAACAGATTTATGTTCTTTACAGACTTGCTGAAAGCTTGGAGACTACTAAATCAAGTTTCTGGGAGGGACTCCAAACACTGACAATTTCTCAGAAATGGTTGGATTTGCCATTGTATCCACTTCCAGATGGTGCTTTCACATCAACTTTGACTAGAAACTGAGTTTAGATTTTATATGGCCCTGGAAGTCACATACTTGAGTCCAAAGGAACTCGGATATTGTCACATTTTGAAAAGGAAAGTCAAATCCAAGTTGAGAAGGGAAACCATCATAGTTTATAGCACTTTGGGGATCATTTTTTTTTAAACTACAGACTTTTTGGTTTCATTTAAAATCTTTCCCTTCAATTTCATTTTTAAGAAAGTCTCATGTTTCTTCTGGTATTGTTACTTGAGGCAAAAATACCTGGATGAGGAAAGCCTAATATTGGAAGTATCCCTTGTATTCTCAAAAAAGGGAACAGCTTAAAATATTGGGATGAAGCTCTTAAAACAGCAGAAAATATCAAAGAGCAAAAAATGTATCAGTCTGCTCACACTGCTGTGGGCTGTTTTAAATATTATCAAAGTTATTCAACAATATTTGGCTGGAAATTGCATAAACATATGGTCACCGATGATAAGCAAAATGCAAACTTCCCAAAAGAGCTTGGAGATGAACCAAGTCTAATTTACAAATGCATCAGAAAGTAATGTATACAAAATCCTGTTCGATTCAAGAGCATGGAGACAGCTGGTGATGCAATATGACTTATTTGAGAAGAAATAATAAAAAGCTTTACTAAACTGTTAAGTCACACACTGAAATTAGAGTTACAAGAAGATTGGTTCTTATGGGGCATATTTCTTCCAAAGAAAGTCCCCTTAGTAACACCATTGAGTTAACATTGACTACTTCTCTGAGAGGCAACTGGACAACATAATTATCCCCATTTTCCAGATGGAGAAACAGAAATCAGTAACTTCCTCAATGTCATTTAAAATGACAGGCACAGTTGGGAATTGGCCTTAGATCCACCGACTCCTTTAGTTTTCCAATAGAGCTTGAATTTTGACTCAGCCAGTTGGATTACAGTTTTTACAGAGCGAGGATTAGAAAAATCAATTTTAAAGTGATTGCTTTCCACATGCACTTTGTTAATTCATAAGGAGATTAGTGTAACCTAAATCATCTTCATTCATTCTTTTAACAAATGTTTATGGAACATCTTTAATTTGCAAAGTTAGACAGCACCCAGTATTTGACTTGGACTGGACTCCAGTCAGGAAGGACTAGATTCAAATGCTGCTTCCATGTTTCTTAGCTGGGAGACTCAGGGCAAGACATTTCCCAATTAACCCCTAGAGTGAGACCTTATCTATGTAACAGTCTGCCTTTTCTGACTTACATATAAAAGGTTTGAGTTCTTCCTCTAGCCTTTTTAATATTTTATACACACTAATGTAACTCTCAGAATCTTTATGTTTTTCTTCACTTTCAGTGAATGGCTGGTCTAGCCACTTTTTAAAAAATAGTCATTTTATCCCTAGTGATTTCTTCTGGATGTTTTATAATCACTTAATGTATGCAACACTTGAAATGTTAGTTCCTAAAACATCTGGTCACCTGACTAAACTTTGGGCAATTTTTTTACCATACTAATTTACTGCACTGTGCTTATCATTTACTTATAAAACTGTTGAAATCAAGTTTTGGAATTACCATCAGTGGCATAAGCTTGGAATGACAATTGAGACAGAAATTGTATATACCCTTACAGTTTTTCAGAAAAGATCATTTGGTTAAAAACATTTATTCATACTGTCACTATCAAACTTCATTAATGATTGGTACAGATCTTATAACTAAACAGTTTTATGGTAATATTTTCTACTTCTCAGATCTGTGATATGATGATGGGGGCACTCTGTCCACAATTTCACATAATAACTTATCCTGACCATTTTTATTTGATCAATATACCTCCATAATTCTTAAATAGAAGATTTACCCAATGCACTGAAGGCTCTCTGCTGGGTAGTCTGTTTATTGCCTAACTGCCAGGGCAGTGCTCACAGCATCTATTCTATGCTCTATGATTGGCCTACCTCCTTATCTAATCAAGTGGGTTCCTAAAGATGTATTTTATCCTATTTCTTTATGATGATGTCAATTATCATTAATAATGATCTGTAATCTATGTGCATCTGCCATATATCTCTATTATCCTTTCTACAATCTGTATTTTTGATTATTCAGAAAGTTTATTGTCCCATAATTTGCAGTAATATAGTTTCAACAGGAGCAGAATGACATTCTTAGGTTGGCACCTATCAGGGAAATTTATATGACTTGAACATACTTTGCTGAACTATAATAGGAAAGGGTCAAACTTTTATATCCTCCAAAATGAGATGGTGGAAGAAAATCAAGTCTTCTAAGGAACTAGGGATACAAAGATACAAAAAGAGTCCTTGTTTCCAAGGAACTCAATGTCTCATTGGGAAAATAATATAAGAACATGATATATATGTGCATATGTATATGTGTGTATAAAGGGCAATAAAGAGATACGTAGCAGATTTGGATGGATTATAATTCATTATTAGTGATGATTGACATCATGAAGGGATAGGATAAAAATACATCATCAGGAACCTACTTGATCATGTAAATATACATATATTTACATATGGGATAAATTGAAAATAATCAACAGAGAGAAGGTATTAGAATTAAGGAGGAGAGGGGAAAGTTGCTTGTGGTAGATAAAATTTTAGTTCTCACTTGAGGAAACCAAAGAAGTCAGAAGGTAGTGATGACAAGGGATGAATTTCAGACAAGGAGGGCTGTCAGTGAAAATGCTCAGAGTTGGAACATGGCATGTCTAATATAAGGAGCAAGAAGGAGGTCAATGTTAGTGGATCCAAGAATACATGGGGATGAGTCAAGCATAAAGAAACTAGAAAGGAGATGAATTTTGTGAGGATCATATAGGAGGTTGAAACTAATTGTGATTTGAAAGGAAGTAGGAGGGGAGGGTTACTTATGTAGAAACAGAGGATAGGAAAAAGTCATTGATGGAAAATAGCCACAGGCCATTTTGACTAGAAGAGAGAAGTGAGAAGTAATAAGAAATAAAAATAAAACATTTAAGAGTTTGTATTTTATCCTGAGGTACTAGGGAGCTGTTGAAGACTGTTTATTTGGGAGATAATCGCAGTCAGATCAGAGTCGATATCAGTTACAGGTCTAATACCCTCTGATCCACCTTCTGTGTGGATAATTCCCAGATGGTAGGAATTGCAACCTATTCACATGGTATCATCCTGTCTTGTTCTTAATAATATTTTCTATCCAACATACCGAGGTTCTTTTAACCTTCTGTGGTCTTGCTGACTTTTATCATATTTATCTTTTAAGCTCTCTTTCTATCTATATATTTATAAAGATATGTATTATAAAGATGAGAGATAAATATATAAGTCCAAGAGAGAGAGGGGGGGGAGAGAGGAAGAGAAGGAAAGAGAGAGCGAGAGAGAGTGAGGGAGAGAGAGTGTGAGAGAGAAGCCTATCATGTAATGACTAGGGAGTTGACCTCAGATTCAGTAAGACTTAGGTTCAAGATTAAAATTTTGGTATATATTCCAGCTATGTGACCTTAGTTAAGACATTTAAATTTTCAGTGCCCTAGGCAACTTTTTAAAAGACTATAAATTGTAAAGAAAATGTATTAGGAAAGAATTTGTTTCTAACCAGTAATTTTCTATGACTGACTAAAATGAAAAGTATAGTCAGAGGGGAAAATCTATACTACTCTTTGAAGAAAATCAATATTTTATTCCACTGACAAGTATACTATTCAAATACAG
This sequence comes from Macrotis lagotis, assembly GCF_037893015.1. Lineage (NCBI taxonomy): Eukaryota > Metazoa > Chordata > Mammalia > Peramelemorphia > Peramelidae > Macrotis > Macrotis lagotis. The sequence continues at coordinate 52,641,449 of NC_133663.1, read as the reverse complement.
GGTGTCTCTTAAATCTTAGCTTCATTTTGGGTTTTTTTTTAAATCCTTGACTCTGTACTCTCTTACCCATCCCCCTCCCATGCCCAGTTAGTTGTTGAATTATCCATTCTACTTTTCTAGACCTTTCCTTTCTGTCTCCTCTTCTTCATTTTCATGGCCACTACTCTTGTTCAAATCTGAATGTTCTTTCTTCTATACTACTATTATATCCTCCTAATTGGTTTCCCTTCCTTAGGTCTTCCCACTTCAGTGCATCCTCCACTCAGCCATCAAACTGACCTTTCTAATTGCATACATCTCCTCATGTTAACACCGGCTCAATACACTGATTATTCCCTCTCACCTCCAGGATGAAATAAAAAATCTAAAATCTTCTGTTTGTTATTCAGAGCTCTTATAGCCTCTCCTTCCTCTCTCTCTTTCAACTCACAATCAGGTGTGACCTCCTCCATGAACCTCTTAAAATTATATTGCATGTATTTTGCATTTCTTTCCTTATATATAAGATATACCCTCATACTGAATATAAACTTCTTGAAAGTTAATTGGGTCTTCTGAGTGGTTTCTTTTGCATACCCAGGACCTAACACAACACACTTGATAAAATTTTAATAAATGTTGATCGAATTGAATCTTGCCCTGCCTCTACATTTTACAGGTGGATACAGAGGAAGTCCAAACAAATAGAACCTTGACTAAGGCCACACAGTTATTAAATGAAGATGCTGGGATTCACACACCCTTCCTCTGATTTCAAATTCAGAACCTCTTTCCAAATGACTCCTAAATAAGAGTATCAATAAGACAATGAATTCTTATTGCTTTATCATGTGCCATCTAAGCATATTTGGAAGTTCAACCTGGTATCAATGGAAATTTTGATGAACATCCCTTTTCTGTCTTCACAAATGTCAAGAGGCTCTTAATCTCTGGCAGTCTGATGAAGTCCCTTCTCATAATAACATCATTAGACAAGAACATAAAACACATAGGATTATAAAGGAAGCCAATATAGCTGAAATGTATTTGTTTATTTATCTATTTATCTGTCTTTCTGTCTGTCTACCTGTGTCTCTCTCATCTATTCATTTATGTACCCATCTATCTATTTGTCCATCTATTTATAAGTTTATGGAAGTCAAGATCTAACTTATTGATTAAATGTCCACACTCACACAACTGTAGCCAAGTGAACCATGTGATATTATCATTAGAAAACTCTTTTATGATAATATTGGTTTATTCATTAATGATTTGCAATACAACCATCTAACTGGTACTAATTGTAACAGCCCACATTTCTCTGTCTTACCCACAGAGATATCATCAGAGACATTTAAATGTCTTGCTGAAATACAGATGCTTTGCTGAATTAACTATAGGATTTCACTTCTCTGTAATTCTGATAAGTATATCAAAATGTGAAGTGATATGGCATGCCTATCTTCAGTTAACCCACTGCTATCCCTTCTGATCACAAACTGTCTGTTCAATAATCCATTCTAGAATTTTCCTGGTAATTAAAGTTAGGCCCACTATTTCATAGTTTAGGAAATTTACTATCTATATCTAAGTAGCCTTTCAAGCTCTCTCAGCTCAGGGTTATTAGTTCAGCCATTACATTTACAAGAGGGTTTAGTCCCAGGGGATTTTTGCTGACTCTGAAGATCTAATATATTTTCACTGTCTCTTTGTACATATTTTCCCCCAGTGGCTCGTACTCTTTTTATAGGGCATAACACAACATGCAGTTTAGAATATTTTGTGAGTAGTGTGTATGTGTGTATGTCCTCCTAATCACAAGATTTTACCAGAGAGTAATTAATGTAGAAATGCCAGACTGACAAGAGCTGAGCAAGCAGGAATATGAAATAGCATCAAACTATCTCATGCTGATTTGAGGTAAGAAATTGAATCAGCAGAAAGTAACTGCCAAATAGAACAGATTTAAAATTCAAATGATCTTTCTTTGGAAAGGTCCATTTTTATAAAATTCTACTGTGTGACAGTCTAGCTGACTCTTTTCTTCAGTAGAGAATATGGGCTGGCATAGAATATTCAAACAGAAGGGAAAAATGTATGTTTTCTATATCTGGACATAGGACTGATCCTCAGTAAACTTGTGAAGAGAAATTTTACTACTTTCCTTTATCTCCTCACACACCTTTGGTAGGGAACCTTTGAACCATATCCTTTCCTGACATCCAGTGTCCTCAACTCTTTTTCCTCCTTTTCCTCCCCCCTTCAAAAAAAAAACCACATTGTCAGAGTCTTTATTCACACTTGGGTGCAAAAAATTGATAAAAGTATTATCTTTCCCAGGGCTATTTGTATTTAAATGGACTGCGAAAGCTTTAACTAAAGGAATTTAGCTCCAATGATGGGATTTTAGGTACAATTTATTGGTTGGAGGGATTTTATTTGGGAGTCTTATTTTTTTTCCCAATTTTCCTAAATTACATCCTTAACTAGGATACCAGAGCACTTCAGCTTATGGGTACCCATGGTCCTCCAGGAGAAATGGGGAGAGAAAAAGACAGTGATAGATGGGGAAAGTCAAGAAGATGGAGAATCAGAGAGCAGGAAGGGAGATAAAGTTGAAGACAGATGGAGAGAAAATAAGATGGAGAGAGAGAGAGAGAGAGAGAGAGAGAGAGAGAGAGAGAGAGAGAGAGAGAGAGAAGAGGAGGATGAGGGAAAGAAGATGAAATGGAGAAAGAAGGAGAAGGAAGAGGAGAAAGAAGAAGGAAGAAGAAAGAGGAAGAAGAAGGAGGAAGAAGGAAGAAGGAAGAAGAAGAAGAAGAAAGAGGAGGAGGAAGGAAGAGGGGAGGAAGGAGGAAGAGGAGGAAGGAGGAAGAAGGAAGAAGCATCATTGTTTTTGTCAGAGGAACATAATTTGAATCTTAATTTTGCTACTCCCTACTTGTCTGATTCTGAATAAATCATTCAGTTTATAATGACTTAAGGTTCTTTGTATGCAAAATGGAAGAGTTGGATGAACTGGCTTCTAATATCTCTTTCAGCTTTATATCTATGACCCTATGAGCCCTTAGAAACTTTCAAAAGCATGGTACCATGTACCTTGGCAATGGTAAAACCTGTGGAGGCTAAAATTGAACCATCATTTCTGCAAGCAGGAATTCAGATGCAAAGGGTCACAGTGGTTTAAACTTCACAGGGAACCATTAAAGTACAGTGGCAAGAAGAGAGGTCTCATTATTTTCCTCACTTGTGCTACTTACTAAGTGTGTAACCTTGAATAAATGGCTTCAAATTTCTCAACCTTAGTTTTTTCCTCCTTTCCCCCCAAAATACCAAACTTTTTGGGGGAGGAAGTTGGTCTTGATATTATCCCAAGTCCCTTCTAGCTAATTATAAACCAAGGAGGGCAGTTAGGTGGCACAGTGGATAGAGAATCAGGTCTAGCATCAGAAAGACTCATTTTCCTGAATTCAAATCCAGTCTCAGACATAAGCTGCATGATCCTGGGCAAGTCATTTTAATCCTGTTTCCTTCAGTTTCCTCATCTAAAAAATTAACTGGATAAAGAAATGGCAAACCACTCCAGAATCTCTGCCAAAATATCCTTAAATGGAGTCAGGAAGAATTGGACGTGACTGAAACACTTCAGTAACAACACTAAGAACAATGAATCAAGGATGAGTTAAAAATATAACTTCCTGATGATAAAGATAATTCATATGCATTAATTAAGCACACCAATATAGTATAATGTGTTTCTGGTATGGATCTATCTTACTGTTTGGTCAATAAAAAAAGAAGAATATCAAAAGACAGGCATAGGAAATGAAAAATGTGGAATTATTTTTAAGGTTTTGTGGATTTGTGACCTAAAATCAAAATAAGCATCAGGGCATAAAAGAGAGAATGCTGAATTTAAAGTTAGAGTGACCGAAAGTGAAATTCCCCTTGAGTCTCAATTTTTTCTTATCTCTAAAGTAGGGATGCTGACCTGGCTAGTAGTACCTATCTCACAATTGCGTTGAGAGGCTCAAATGAGACAATATACTTCAAGCACTTTATAAACTTTAAGATGCTATATAACTGTCAGATGTTGGTGTTGTTAATATTAGTAATAAAAGGACAAAATAAAAGTGAAAGTATTGAGGGTCACATCTGAAATTCTATTTGCTTCCCAGCTTCATTGATTGTAGGGGTGGGAGTAATGTGTGATCCTCTCTCTCCATTTTCTCCTTTTCTTTAGAGGTTTGACTTTTATAACAAACCTCTAAGACTCACAAGTCAGAGGAAAAGGTTTCTGAGTAGCAAAAGTCTGCTCCCTAACCTTGGTCCTTTAGTTTACTCTGTAGGAGGAACAAAGCTACCCTACAATCCTTAGTCAGGCAACCGGGGCTCTAGAAAGGGGCCTATGACATACTGGACTGACAGCGTGGGGATTCAGGGACAAAAGTGAGAAATGAGAGCTGACAGCAGAAGGAGAGATGGACAAACTGGGTCTAAAAACTCAGAGCTCTGGAGCTATTTAACTTGAAGACAAACAGCCTCACACACCTCATTAGCCCCTAAAGGACTTGCGGGCTTCCAGTCAAGTAGAACAACCCATATGCATAATGATGATGGTGAGAGATAAAGGAAAGTATAATCTATGTTCTCTCCACTCTGTTTCCTAAGGCCATTATGATGGAAAGCAGAAGCCACTGGAGTGGGAGGCAGGAATCCTGGGGTTCTGTCTCCACTCCATGACTAATGGAATATGGGATTTTGGGCAAGTTGCCCTGGCCCTTTGAGGCTCAGTTTCCTCAGTTGTAAGAAAACCCAAGTGCCAGAGGTGAGAGAAGGAAGGCATTCCCTTATTGATCTGGGAAAGGCAGCATGCCGTGGGACTCAGTGCAAAGAACATACATGTTGGCTTTAGGGGAATCTGCTTTAGATGCCAGCTCTACCTCTTCCTTAACTGTATACCATTGAACAAGTCTTTAAACTTCACTTTCCTTCTCTGTTGGATAAAGTGGCACAGAGGAGAGAGTGTGTTGGAATGGGACCTCAGAAAGACCTGAATTCAGATCCTGCTGATGAAATTGAATTGGTATGTGACCTATAGGCAAGTCACAACCTCTCTCACTCTTCATATCTAAAATATGAAGATAATAATATTCCATGCTTCACAGGGTTGTTGTGAGCATCCAATGAAATAATATAAGTGAAATACTTAAATTATTTTATTATTATTATTATTATTATTATCATCATTATTATTATTTCTGTGATCTGATTTCACAGGAGTCTTCCAGTTCTAGCATAGATTAAATATATAAAATGATGCCCTTGTTTTAGTACCATTCTTCTCAAAACAATTAAAATAAAGTAAGTCCCCCAAAACAAAAAAACAACAAAAAGACTAAAAAATATATTAAAAAAAGGGGGGGTGGCTAGGTGGCATAGTGGATAAAGCACCTGCCTTGGAGTCAGGAGTACCTGGGTTCAAATCCGGTCTCAGACACTTAATAATTACCTAGCTGTGTGGCCTTGGGCAAGCCACTTAACCCCATTTGCCTTGCAAAAAAAACCCTAAAAAAAATAAAGTCTGTTGAATGAAAGTTTAAAAACCTTATAGGAACATATGGCTATAAAATGAAAAAAGTATCTGAAGTCAAGGTGTTTCACATGCTTCTCTACATCAATTTTTTCTGGAAGAGTGCTTTCATGTGGTTGAGTGGAGAAAATCTTGGATTTAGAATCAGAAGCCCCAGATTCTAATCCAGGTTCTGTCATTTATTAGCTGGGAGACCATGAACAAGTCACTCAGAGCCTCAGTTTCCTGAGATATTTGTGCTGCCTATGTCACAGGATGATTGTGAGGAGGAAACTTGGTAAATCTGAAAGCACAAGAGAAATGTGAGCTATGCATTATATTTTGTTGCAAAATGAAAGGTTAGGTGGGGCATGATCCTGTATAAGTCAGAATGAGCCAAGCCAGAGTTATAGCTGAGACCAGTAGAGGGAAGGTTGAAAGAAGATGAGGAAAGAGGGCCAGTGATGGATATGAGTCAAATGGATAGTGAACCCTAGAAATCGACTAAGACCATGCCAATATGCCAATCCTGGGTGTTAAAAGAATAAAATCATTGCAATGTCAAAAACATCAGGAGCAGAGACCAAGGCATCAAAAAATTCAAACACACAGGAGCCCTGGGCTGAAGGCTCAGAGTAGCTCAGATTGAAAGTGCCAGAGATTGTTGGTTTCCATAACTTTATAGATCATCAATAAGAGCTAAAGTGTTTATGAGAAAAGCTTCTCAAAGTCTGGCTATGGTACAATGAGCCAGCAAATATCATCATAAATCCAGCCAGCCAGTCCATTTAGGTCTTGGCAGCCAAAATAGAGCAACTTTTGCCTCGCTCTCTCTTATGCCTGAGTATTCTCTTAAGAACATCTACAAAGGCATCATGAGATAAGAATTGATGAAAATAGATGTAGAAAATCACAGCAGAGAAAGGTGACCTTGAACTTCCTAGTTTATGCTGACCCTATTTTCAACAGTATCATTCTCCAGTTGCTAAAGCCAGAATTATTGAGTATAAAGGAAAGACTGAAAAGCCAGAATTATTGAGTATAAAGGAAAGACTGAAAAGAAAAGAAATAATTCCCAGAGAAATAATTTAAAAATATAACACAATTAAATGTAAGCCATCTCAGGAGTCAACCAGAATCAAATTGCGAGTACCCTTTTGATATTTTAACAAGAGTGATATTAAAATGAGGGAAAGGAGAAATAGAAAGAAAAGAACGAAGGAACTGGAGGAAAAAATATTTTAAGTGATAAAATCAGGAAGGAAGAAGGGGAGCAGGAAGAAGGGAAGAGAAAAGAAAAGGAGAAGAGTGAAGGAGAGGAAAGAGAAAATATAATAAACATATAATTAACTACTTTTTAATATAAGGGGGCTTTCTTAACAATCTTTCTAAAATATACAGTGTTATCAGCCTAATGGACAGCAGCTACAGAGGATTGTGTAGAGAAAGTATATTATTTCTAGTGGTACAATATAGTGGATGAATTATTTAGCTATATAGCAATAAAAGCCTACAGCAGAATTATTATTCCCCTTTCTCTATCTAGTGATAACTTCAATGGATAAACAGGAAGTGTGTACTCAGCACAGCTATCCCTGGGTGGCTTTCTTTAACTTACTAAACTACTATCAACTGGTTTGTAAGTGATAGGAAGTGATAAATTTTTGCTCTGCTGGCAGTTTTATGAGAATTGAATGAACCAATTGGATCCCACCACCTGAATCTTCTAGTCACACATCAAATTCTATAGAGCCTTCAAGAGGTTGGCAAAAAGAATTCTCTTCTTTTCCCTCCACCCAAATTAGTTCCTCCTCATTTTGTGAGATGCTTTGAGCAGTGGGTATTCCAGATTTGCTCCTCTCCCACCCATCCTCAAATACAATCAGTCACTATATCCCATAGATTTTCCCACATTTTACCTCTCTTTGCATAAGACTGAATTCAAGTCAGTAAATATTAATCACCTAATACATGAGGCATTCTGGTAGACAAAAGGAATGCAATGACAGGCCCTGGCCCCAAGGACTGTATATTCCATTAGAGGAATTTGGTAGAGTAGTAATTAAGCTTAGATTTTAAGCAAAGATGAGGACTCCAAGAAGAGGAGGTCAAAGGTGAAAGATATCTGTTCCATTGTCACTGAGACCACACTAGGTCTGGGGGATCATATTTGAATTATTAAAATAACCTTCGAATTACTAAAAAGCACTGCTTTGGTGGTATTACTCACCTGTTCAAAACCTTTTAGTGACTCCCAACATTTACGGAATAAAATCCCAATTTCATCAGCCTGAAATTCATGGCCTTCCCCAATCTAACATCTAGTTACTTCTCCAATCTGATCTCCCACTATTACTATTCATGAACTTTATGCTCCAACCAAATTGGACTAATAATCATTGTATTTATTCCACCTCTCTTTCGATTTTTGTTCAAGTCATCCCTTTCTCCCATCTCCACTTATCCAAATGTTCTATAGACTTAAAGAGGGCTCAAATGGCACCACCTCCATGAAGTCTTCAGGATTCTGCCTCTAGCTGAAATCCATAAAGAATCAGATAAGACTGAAAAAAATGACTTAGCAACAACAGCCTAACAGAGTGGTTGGCAGGAAAATATTTTATAAATTACCAGTTACCATTACTATTATAATTGCCACCCTTCTTTGGATACATCTTATCATATATTGCAGGTTTTTATCTTATGGCAAGATGGAATTAAATTGACCCAAGAAACTTGGAGTAGGATTAAGCTTTTAGATATATTAATTATAAGATCAAGAGACTCAGCTTTGGGGACTTCAGAGATACAAGAACCAGGGATGGCAATCCTATTTATTCTCATTATTCAAACCTGGGTTCTTGAGGGTAGTAATTGTACCTTTGTACTCTGCATGCTAAGATGCGCATGGTATTTGATCTTGTTGTTTGTCATTTGTTTTCAAGGAAGACCAAGACTTCAGAGAAATGCCACTACATACAAATGAACTGAATTTAAGTGGGGGAGAAAGGGGCACTATCACCAGCCTCACTTTCACTTCTGAATCCAGTGATCAGATATGAGTGTCTGGGCAACCAGAATGACTAGAGATGTTCCTGGATGTATTTGATTAATGAGTGAAAAAATGGAGAAATGGAGATGTGCTAAATTATCTTTATCCTCTAGCCTTCAATAAGCTAATATCTTAAGCATAATATTAATTGAATAAATTAAATAAATAAATTAAATGAAGCTTGTGCCCTCAGAACTTTTTAGACACTAGTTGCAAATTTTTATCATTCCTAATTGCTAAACTGACACAATAGATATAGGAATCAAGGGCAGTTGAGTGGCATAGTGGATAGAGCACCAGGCCTCAAGTCAGGAAGACTAGAGTTCAAATTCAGCAGACACTAACTCTGTGACCATGCACAAGTCTTTCAATCTTGTTTGCCTCAGCTTTCTCACCTGTAAAATGAGCTAGAGAAGGAAATGGAAAATTGCTCCAATATCTTTGCCAAGAAAACCCCAAAGGGGTCACAAAGACTCATACATGACTGAAACAACTGAACAATAAGAACTTAGAAGTCATTGTAGAAATTAATATGTGTTCAAAGAATTAGAATTTTAGTTTATATAAGTGACTTATTTTCTACAAATAAATAATCAGAAATAGCTCCTTTTGTTCCAATTTTGTCTCTTCTAAAAGATATTTTGAGCCAGTTTTATTATTTTAAATTTTTTTTCTATTAGTTTTCTTTGGAGAGGCAAGAGTGGAAAGTGTGCTGAATATGGAATCAGATGATCTGCATTCAAATTACATTTCTAATGTTGATCTTGGACAAATCAAACCTCTCTAGCTCTCAGTTCTTCAGTTCCACTACCATTCTTCCTTCCATCCATCCATCCATCCAACCTATGAAACTATGCTTAAGAAAATGTGGTTTTGAAAATGTTGACATTGACTAATATGGAAATATGATTAATATGATTGTGCATTTATAACTTATTTTAGATTTCTTGATGTTTGGGGGAGATAGGGGAGGGAGGGATAAAATTTTACAAAAATTAATTTTGAAATTATCTCTACATAAAAGTGGAAATAATATTAAAATTTTAAAAGGAAAATGTTGACATTGTTGAGTGGACATTTCTGACTCTTTAGATCATATTAGCAACATCTTCATCTATAAAATGAACAGGTTAGACTAGATGACTTCTGAGGTATCTTCCATGGTAAGTGAGTCTTTAATCAAAGAAGTCCTATTCTCAAGTATGATTATTGAGTTCATCTGGGATAGCACAGGCTGTTTCAGTTCCAATTCTTTTGCTATTTTCTTCTTTTTTGGTGGCCTCATCAACACCATATTGCCAAGTAGACTCTTCCCAATAACCCTTCCTTCTTTTTCTAGAAATAAGATCAAATCAATTTTGCCATTGTTTTTGAAAGGGGCATGGAAGTCTAATCCCCTTTGAACTTTTGTAATCAAAGTGCCCTCTCTCTGGCAATCATACCTTTTGTCTCCCCCATTATGTGCAAAGGGATTGTCATTGTTTTTGTATTTATAGCCTCAGCATTTAATATATAACATTCTCTAGTATCTAGTAGATACTTAGTAGATACTTATTGACTAATTACTTTTCCACCTATTGATTTAATCATCTATCCATCTATCCATTATCTATTCATTCTATGAAACTCTACTTAAGAAAATGTAGTTTTGACATTATTGAATAGATATTTCTACTTTCAAGATCATATCATCTGTTGAGTAAGATGAGCAGAATCAGAATAACATTATACTCCCTATCAGCAACATGGGGGTGATGATCAATCTTTTGGGGGGAAGGGATTTTGCAAGGCAGTGGGGTTAAGTGGCTTTCCTAAGGCCACACAGGTGTCTGAGGTCGGATTTGAACTCAGGTACTCCTGACTAGAGGGCCGGTGCTCTATCTACAATGCCACCTAGCCACCCCTGTGATGATCAGTCTTAATTGACTTGTTTATTCTATCAATACAATAATCAGGGACAATTTTAGAGTACCTGTGACAGAGAATACCATCAGTATCCAGAGAAAGAACTGTGGTGTTGAAACAAAGACCAAAGTCTATTACCTTCAATTAAAAAAAAAAGTCTCATGTACTACATAATTTTGCTATCTATAATATTTTATTTTCTCCTCAAGGATATGATTTCTCTTTCAACAAATTCAATTTCTATCAATGTATAGCATGGAAACAATGTAAAAGATTATCAGACTATCTTCTGTGGGGGGATGGGGAAGGAAGAAGGGGTGCAAGAAAAATTGTAAAATTAAAAACCTTACCAAAAAACTTACACAAACTACTATTGTATATAATTGAAAAACAAATAAAATATTAATAAAATGATCATATCATCAAAGTACTTGGAGACTTTTCATATTCACTATATTTACAGAGTAATGGGTACTGTACAGCTTACATATAGCAAAAAATATTCACTTTATAAAGGCTACATTTTATTTGTTGAATAATAATCCAGATAAAAATTCTTGCCATTTATATAAAACAAAGTTTTGCAAAATGATTTTCATATTTTCTCATTTGACCAAATGCTCCTTCTGCAAATTTCATGCAAACATTGCAATTACTGCAAATAGCTTTCTCTCCCTCATCCCCCCCAGCCACTCACCAAGTCCTGTGGATTCTGCCTTCTTCATGTTTCTCCCATCTGTTGCTTCCTTTCCGTTTCCCCTATGACCTTATTGCTCAATCCCTCCTTGCCATTCCCCTGGATTACTGTAAAAGTCTCCTAACTGGTTTCTAAGTTCCCACTTTCTCTCACCCTTCCTATGTGCTTTTGTCAGAGTATTCTGAAGTTTACATTTAACAATGTTATAAATTCATCTGCTCAAAAAAATCATAAATGACCCCTCCATTTCCTACAGAATAAAGTTCAAATTCATTAGCTTGGTCTCTATTGTTTAATTTTAATTTCTCCTTTCCAGAATTTTCTGCTATTTCTCTAAATACACCCAATGGGCTTGCTAAACCATTTGCCATTCCCTGAACATTCTGCCTATTTAATAACAGCTTATGTAACACTTGAAGGCACTTCATACATTATTTCATTTGTTATTCATGAGAAGTCTATACGGTATGCATTACAGGGATTTTTATCCCCATTTTACAGATAAGGAAACTGAGACTCATAGAGGCTAAATGTCTTGCCCATGACTACATAGACAGGAAGTGTTATAGATGAAATTGGACCCTAGGTCTCTGACAAAAAAATTATTGGGTTTTTTTTTTGGTATGTGTTCCCTCCCTATAATATGCAGGTCTTTGTTTTGATGTTGCTTAAATTGTTCCTTTCACCAGGAATACTCTCTCTTTCCTGGTAATGCCCCCCATATCACCTGCTAAAATCCATTCCATTATTGATTTAATAACTCCTCCACAAAACCTTCCTTGATCTCTCCTCTCCAAGTTGTAAATGGGTCTCCCCTAGTGAATAAAGGGCTGAATCTGGAATCCGAAAGGCTTAAGATTCAAATTCTACCTTAGGTATCTTCTGTCTGTTTGATTTTGGGCAAGTCACTTAAAATGTTTTGGGCTCTAGTTTCAACATCTGTACATAAGAGGTCATGGTTCAAAGCTGCTCTGTAATCTTCTAGCCAATCATATGTAGCAGCTTAGCCCTTGGGTTGGAGACAACAGAGACCCTAACTGCTTCGGCCAGACAGTCTCATCACGGATTAACATGAATCTCATTACTGATTGCTATACTGTACAAAATAGTTGCTAAGTAGATCTTTAAAAAAAGTAATGTCTTACCCTTGATCAATCTCTCTCTCTCTCTCTCTCTCTCTCTCTCTCTCTCTCTCTCTCTCTCTCTCTCGTTCTCTCTCCTACCCCACTCTTTGTACTCCTCCTTTTCTCCATCTTTCCTTTCTTCTCTCTCTTCTTTCTTCTTTTTCTCTAATTCTCTTTTTTCTCTACTCTCCATCTTTCCCTCTCTCCCTCCTTTCCTATCTTACAGAAGCCCAGAGACATAAAAATCATCCATAGCAATTTCTCCTCAGAAGGAACTTAACTTGATTTTGCTACTGATACAATGCATTGGCATTCTAGTGAATCTCTAGCTTTCCCACAGCTCACCCCATTGCTAGGGTCTGGACTCCCTCCCAGAAGGTAAACATAATTTGGAGCTGCTAGACTGGTGGTTTCTATTGAGACCTCAACATTCTGGAATGCCACTGGTAACAGGGTGCCAAGACAAATAGAGGTAAGATCCAGATTTCTTCTTGTGTCACTATTTAATCTTTTCCCCTCTGGTCGAAGGGGATGATTGGATGATTTTCTTGATTCTCCGAGAAGAGTAAAGTCCTTCCTTTTCCTTTAAAGTTGGCTTTCTGAAATCTCAAGCTTGGGGTTATTCTTGAAGTTGTTATTGAAACTCTCTGCCTGAAATCTAGATTTCAGAATTATATTGTTTAGGAAACTGAAATTCCCTTCTTTATTCAAGAAGTTAGGGTTTGAGAACACTGTCCACTAATGTGTCTCTTTGTGCACATGCGCAGTCATTTTTCCTATCACATGTTGATGCAACAATTTTATCATTGCCCTTGTGCTATCAAATTGGGGGAAATTCTACTTTTAGGTACTTTGCTCTTAGGCTAAGTGAACAAGAAATCTTAGTATCAGGAACTTTTATATATTCCTATATGAAATTACATAATCTAGTTCAATTCCTCATGATCTTTTCTCCGAATTATTGGAAGTCTCCTAATAAGTATTCCTGCCTCAGTTCCCTCCTTTATCCTAACTAACTTCCACACAGCTGCCAAACTTATCTTTTCTCATTTTTCTAACTTGGAAGTTTCATTGGTTCTCTATTGCTTATCAGAGAAAATATAAATGCTTCTGTTTGGCATTTTACTTTAAGACTTTCATAATATGACTCCAACCTTTTTCCCCAGATTTATTCCACATTATTCCTCTGAGTTCACTTTATATTTCCACATTACTGTCTATTAACTGTTCTCTGAACTTGGAAGTTCATTTCCCATCTGTCTGCCTTTGCACAGGATGTACCACATGCCTGGATTTCATTTCCTCTTCACTTTTCCCTTTTGGAATTTATGGATCCTTCAAAGTTCATCTTAGATATCCACTCCTATGGGAAATGTTTCCTTATCCCATTAAGTTGTTATTGTTCTTTCTTTTCTCAAATCATCATTTATTTATCTGTGTACATGCTTCATCCTCTGGGTAGCCTGTAAACTTCTTAAGGGAAAAGAGATTTTAAGAATTTTTACTTTGTCATGCTTACTCAGACACTGACATGGTATCAGTATACTTGCAGGTTATAACCTAATAAGTTATTATTAAACTGAAGGGAGAATAGAGAATAATTTTTAGTGGTGACAGATGAGTCTACTGCCTTCTAAGGATATTCAATAAAACATAGTTTCCTTCTCTGACAGCAATGGCTCCATTGGAATAATGATCAGGCACCACCCCTGGCAGAAACAGAAAGAAAAGAATTTTCCTTAGAAGATATTACATTGCCCAGTAAGCTTCCCATCTGGTAAGATGTCCCTGGTGTATACAGAGGTGTGGAATTAGAGAATAGGAAAAGATTTGAATTCATGGTAGAAGAGCTACTTAAACTTTAGTTGAAGTCATGTCTCCTAACTTATTCTAAAACCTAATGTGATACATGAACAGTCCTAATGAATATTACTACAGAGGATCTCAGAAATATCTCATTAAGATCTCTTCTGAAGCCTACTCTGACCAGTCAGTTAACAAGAATTTAATATGTGTATACTAAGTGATAGGTATTGTGCTAAGTTCTGAGGTTATAAAGAAAAGCTAAGAGGAACTTCAACTGGAACTTGATGCATAACAAGAGTAGAGTATATAACAAACAGTTATTAAATGGTTACTATGTTCCAGACTAAGTTAGGAATAAGGGAAGGTATTAAAAAGGGGAAAAAATGAATTAGTTCCTACTCTCAAGAACCTCATATTCTAATGGGAAAAATGACCATGTAAATAACTAAGTACATACAAAATATAGTAATATAAGAAAGTCTTATGGATGGGAAGATGTTAGGTGTGAAAGAGTATGGATAAAACTAGACCAGGAGAATGTCCTGTAGGAATTAATATTTATGTTGAGTTTTGAGGAGGTCAAGTCAAGAGGGAAGAACATTCTAGGCATGGGAAAGGTGTAGAATGAAGGGATAGTTTTGGGTGTGATCAAGAAAGAGTGCAAAGTCCAATGTCACTGAAATGTAAAGTAAGTAGAAAGTAAGAAAACTGGGCAAATAGAAAGGTCAAATTTTGAAGAGTTTTAAAAGCCAGAAGATATTATATTTGGTCCTGAGAATAATAGGGAAACTCAGAGTTTATTGAAAAAGAGGGTGGCATGATTATACTTGAGCTTTAGGAAGATCAGTTTGACAGATGATTGGAGGACAGGCTGAATTGGTCCAAAGACATCCTTATCTCAAAAGATTGTAAACCAGAGTTTGACATCTTCCCTATCCATCATCCTGTGATGGTTGCCTATATGTTGGTTAAGGAGAGTAACTTTTTGCAAAATTCCTTATATTGACATAAAAGTCTCTCTTAAAGGTGCAACAGGGTGGTGCAGTCAGTAGAGCACTGGGCCTGGGTCAGGAGGACTTGAGTTCAAATCAGACTTCAGGCATTTATAATTACCTAGTTGTGTGATCTTTGGCAAGTCACTTAACCCCATTGCCTTGCAAAAACAAAAACAAACAAAAAAGAATCTCTCTTACAATCTCTGGGTTCCTTATCAAAACAAAAGGGCTTAAATAATACCTTCCACATAAAGTTGTTCTTGCTCCCTCTTTCTATCTATTTAGGCCTTACTCTAAAAAAATGTACCATGTATATATTGTACATACTTATTTATATACATGTTGTCTCCTCCAAGAGAATGTAAGCTCCTTGAGGGCAAGAACTAAAGAACTATTTCACTTGTGTTTTTTAAAACTTCAGGATCTAGTATTACTGGGTCCTAGTCTTTAGTAAGCTAAATTTAATAAATCCACTCCTAGCTCCACCAGATCCCAGCTAAAAATCCCACCATCTATAAGAAACCTTTCCCAATCTCCCTTAATGCTAGTGTCTCCTCTTTGTTGATTATTTTCAAAATATTTTATATCTTGCTCATATATACTTGTTTGCATGTTATCTCTGCTATTAGACAGAAATCAGGGATTTTTTTGCCCTTCTTGTTATTCCCAACACTTAGCACAGTCCTTGCAAGTAGTAAAAGCCCATTAAATGTGTATTGACTGACTGGTTGAGTATAGAAAGTAATTAAATAATATTTCTTGATTGATGGGCATGTCTTTTTATCTGATGGTTCTCAAACCCATGGCTTTGAGCCAAGAGACAAATCTGTCTCATGAGTTGAAAATAGCCCAGTCTTTCAGTGCAGTTGGATGCACAGTATATTATAGAGTTTTCAAAGTTGAAAGACAGATATCTCAAGTGTCCTTTGCCTATTTATATGTTCCTCATCTAGGGAGAGAGAACTCTTTGGGGAACTAAAAGAGGTTCAAGGAAAGGGAAATGCTAACTAGGCTCAGTAGCTAAGATAGACATGAGATTAAATGCAGCCCTGGAAAACAAAGCAAATAAGTCTTATTTTTTTACACTCGATCACCAAGGTACTATAGTGCCACCCTACAGAAAAGTCTAATATCAGAATGGGGAGAGACCTTACCATCACATTCCAAAAGAGATGGAAACTTAGGCTGAAATGATGGGGGGGGGGGGTAGTGGATTGACACTTATGGACCAAATCATTAGTGACAGAATTGTTAGGAAAACAGGTCCTCCAAGTTCCAACCCAGAACCACATACACAAGCTCAGAATTTCAGAGGTGAAAGGAATCTTAGAAGTTAAGAAGTCTAACTTATACCTGAAAGAGATCTCCATGAAAACAGATTTCTGACTTTTGAGGAATCTCATTCTCCTTTTAATCAGCTCTTATTCTTAGAAATTTTCAAGCTCAAATTGGCTTCTCGGCAAGTTCAATCCATTGCTTCTGGCTTTAGCCTCTGGGGCAAATAGAACAAGTATAATCCTTCTTCCACATAACAACCCTTCAAATATTTAACTAGCAATTTTGGCATCTAATGCCCCAGGCAAGCAGCACCAACTGAGGCAAATAGTATGAAATACACCCTTAAATCAGCTGTGTAATTCATGATGTGAAAATAATGCAAGAAGTAATTAAATTCAGCTGAGTGGGAAGGCAAATGTTTCTATAGTAACTTGGGGTGA
The DNA here is from genome assembly GCF_037893015.1 of Macrotis lagotis. Classification (NCBI taxonomy): domain Eukaryota; kingdom Metazoa; phylum Chordata; class Mammalia; order Peramelemorphia; family Peramelidae; genus Macrotis; species Macrotis lagotis. Next base: position 52,624,598 of record NC_133663.1, on the reverse strand, counting down.
GAGATGAAAAGACTCTTAAAGAAAACACCACAGAGGCCATCTACTCTAACCCACAGGATGTGAGATCTCATGCTCTTTCTACAACTTGTAGGTGGAAAAAGTGAACCACAATTTGTACTGGTCATTGACATGAGGGAAAAGAAGGAGGGAAAGAAAAAATGAGAGAGACTAGTCTATCTGGAAATCAATAAGTGAAGGAAAAGTCATGGGGAGAGTAAAGGGTTGTCTTGACTGAGGTGTAGGTTTTCTATAGGATGAAAAGAGAGAAGAAGAGAACCAAAAGACTCCCAGTTCCCAGTACCCAAAACATGATTAAATTGAATCTCTCTTGTTTACCAACTGTCACTAATAAACAGATTAGTCTAAAAGGCCAGGGAACAAAAGAACTCCCTATCCCTAGTCCAACATCCCTGCTCCAACTCAATCCTCCAGACATCCCAGAGCAACAACCCTCATTGAGATGGGGTTCTACCATCCATCCTCCCCACCACCACTCACCCCTGATGCCACAGACAGGGAAGCAAGGTATCTTAGTTAATGTATCAGTGAAACTTGAGGGAGGAACAGGAAACTGCAAGTACCAGGTTGGCCAAATCAAAGTCACTGTATCACCTAAGACTGTAGTAGGAACAGCTCAAGACTCAATACCCATTAGCCCCAGCACCCAGCTCTCCAGGCCACTGGCCCTACCATCCTGGCTAAAAGTCTTCATCCAAGAGAGCATTCTCCATGGAGATAGACCCAGAAACATTTTTTTTCAGACACTGCAGCCTCCTCCTCTTCAGCAGTCTCAACAGAAAACAAAATGGTTCTTTCCAAATTCCTTGGCATAGTCAAATGGTTCAGTTTTAGAAATGGATGTGGTTTTGGCAGTGGAAAGGATACTAAGGGAGATGCATTACCATCTGGCTTGCTATAGCAATGTAAATATCACTGAGCTTTCTCTCTATCCTGTGGTTAAAGCCTTCTGAAAACCTTGTCGTCCCCATTAGAATGTGAACACTTTGAGAGTAGCTACTACTTTACAGTTTTATTTGTATCTCCAGACCTTAGCACAATGTTTTGCATATTGTAAACAATATTTTATTTAGTTTTTGTCTTTGAATTCCCAATACCTAGCATGATGTGATCAACAAATCCTTATCAGTTTAGTGATTGAGAAGTAAAATCGATGCTGCTGTGACTCTGGAGAAGTCAGACAACTAGATTGCCTCACCCACTTTAACTCTAGGATTCACAGTCAGAAATACTGGAGGCAAGATGTTACATAGAAATAACATTCAATTGGATGTCAGAAAACCTGGATTCAAATCTTGATTCCACCCTTACCACTGGTAGGGCACTGGACAAGTTATTCCCCATTCAGTTTTCTCATTTGTAAAATTAAGGTGTTGTTTTAGAAAGACTCTAAGGTCTCTTCCAGCTCTAATAGGCTCCTTTGATCTGGATGATGTCACTGTAGAGGGGTGAGAAGTAAAAATAAAGCAGAAGTGGAAGAGAAGTTTTAAGAAGGATATGAAAATTTCAGTTCTTCTGTGGTTACGGGTAGTCCAACAAAAGAGACAAGGTGGATTGAACAAGAAACCGAGAACTTACAAATTATTAATATAATGAATAGCATTATGGCTATATTAAAGAAAGTGATGAAAATTTTAGCCTCTCAAAAACAGAAAGTTGTAAGATTGAATAAGATCCACAATAATTAGTTTCAATGTTTCACAGTGTTGAATGAATTATTAACAAGGGTTCTTCTCATATATAAACCTAATCCCCTCTTTCTTAATAGAAGATTTTCATAAATCTTTTCCCAAAGGACAAAAACATGATTGACCTCTCAAACTGGTGTCAAAATATGGATCATATACCTCTTGAAATATGTGATCATAAAATATAGGCCATACTTTATACAAGGTATTCAAAGCTTGTATCATGAGAAATTACGAAAAAAATATAAGAAAACAGGTTGGCTGAGAAGCAAAAAGGATACTCCAAAAAATCCTATGAATATAAAGAGCAACATTGGTTTGATAATTATTGAACAAGCTGCTTGAAAGCACTAAAACAAATGTGCTACCTTTGTTGAACATCACAAATATTTTCAATAAGTCCCATATTCATGGCTAATTCACACATTACTAATACATAAAATTGACTCAAGAATATTGAAAATGCTAGAGTTTTTATGTCCACATAGAAAACTGTTCTTTATTTTAAAATGCTCCTAACTTTCTGAATTTCCCTTTCATGTTCCAGCAGCCTCCTCATCCTAGAAGATACTTGAAACCCTTTGGCCCCATCTTCTGAATGATTAATTCCATTGAGACTGCCATTTTGAGGAAGTACAAAGAACAGTTTGTGAGAAGCTAGGTGGAGCAGTGGCTAAAGTGCCAGGCCTGAAGTCAGGAAGACTCATATTCCCAAGTTCAAATCTAGCCTGTACACTTAAAAACTGTGTGACCATGGGCAATCACTTAACCCTGCTTGTCTCGGGTTCCTCATCTATAAAATGAGTTAGAAAAGGGAATGGCAACTACAACAGTATCTCTGCCAAGAAAAACCACAAAATGGAAGCATGGAATGAGTTAAAGGATCTGATGCTGAATGAAAGGAGCAGAACCAAGAGAACAACGTACACATTAACAACATCATTGTGAGATGATCAACTTTGGTAGAAGCAGTTCCTCTCAGCTGTTTAAAAAGCTAGGGCAATCGTATTAGACTGGCTATGGACAATACTACCCCCATCCAGAGGAAGAAAAACAAAACAAACAAAAAAACTCTTCAGAATCTGATGAACACTTTATAAAAAATATTTCTTAAGTATCTGTTTTCCTTAATCCTAATTCCTCATACCAAAAATGACTAATCTGTAAACATATTATCAAAAATAAGTATATACAATGTTAACCTGTTTGCCGCTGAGGGAAGGGGGGTGGGAGAGGAGGGCGGAAGAAAATTCTGTAACTCAAAAATATACACATAGATATGGATGAATGTAAAAATAAATACATTTTAAAAAATATATACAAATTGGGTTCATGAAGAGTCAGACGTGACTGAAAATAACTAAATAAGAGCATCAGCAACATCAAAGACCAGCCACATACTCCACTCCTCTCCCATCTCCATTTCTGACTCTCTAGATTTTTCTTCCATCTTCCCTTGAGGGTACCTCCTCCCCATTACCCCCCCCCTTGCTTTTTGACTTCCTTCTATGTATTGTCTTTACCACCACTCCCCAATAGAATGTAAGCTCACTGAGTATAGGGACTGTCTTTCTGTCTTCCTGAGTTTGTAATCTTGGTGCTTAGCACAGTACCTAGCCTATAATGAGAGCTTAAATCATGCTTGTTAACTTGAATTGACATATCACCAAGGCAATAATATCCAGAAGAATTAATATGAAACATAGCATTTTTCAGAGTGAAACTTTAAGCCTGATAAATTCTGCCTGGCCTTGAATCCATTATCATCTAGCGTAAATAGAGAGAAGTATGGCTATCAAATTAAGAACATAGTTAAACAAAAACACCTTATTAATCTCTTGACATAAATGGAAGTCATCATGCTACAGGATTTCACTGGAAAAATACATGAAGTATATCCTTTATTGCATGGAAACTTTATGCAATTATATCAAAATGTCATTTGAACTTGATAAGTGTAAAACTATTAACACATGCCACAAAAAGCATGAATCTGGAGATCACATTGAACTATTTGACAAAGGAGATACCTACAAATACTCAGTCTCTTCCAAATAGAAACCCATCAAGCATAAAGTCATAAAGAAGGCAAGAAGAAGGCCAAATACATTAAGGGACTTAAGTGACATGCTGGAAATAAAGCTGGACTGGAAAAAATATGTTTGAAGCAATAATACCTGGATAAGATATCAGTCTTAATGGATACCATGGGAACTTTAAAATGGACCCTTGTAGATTTGGAAAGTATCCTAAAAATATCCATTTAAAACATAGGCCTGGGGGCAGCTAGGTGGTGTAGTGGATAAAGCACTGGCCCTGGAGTCAGGAGTACCTGAGTTTGACTCCAACCTCAGACACTTAATAATTACCTAGCTGTGTGGCCTTGGGCAAGCCTCTTAACCCCATTGCCTTGAAAAATCTAAAAAACAAAACAAAACAAAACATAGGCCTAATCTCCCTAAAGAAGCCATAGAAAATTTATCACATACATAACCAAAAAGGAAAGAGAGGGTAAATAAACATTCTTAGAGCACATGATATATGAATTAAACAAAGAAAGAAAGAAAGAAACCTATACAAGTTAATTGGGGAATGGTAAGGATGACTAATAGACACTTAGATTTGTTGACAATGACTGAAAGTGATTGACTTCCAAATTGAAATGACTGAGAACCACAAGTTCAATCAAAAATCTGTCCATGGGCAATATTGACACCAACTGAACCAATCACAAATTGACAAAGAAACATCAAATAAATGGTTGAATCCTGTGGATTTGTTTGAGGAAACAGAGGAGTTTATAAATGGCAATTTAAGACTATGGCACTGCCACTCCAAATTACATAAAGGTCATCCTTTAGGAGCTCAGACTCAGTGATCAATGCATATTATGAAAAGAAACACTTGAAGCTTGCAGCCCATCAATATAGCTTTAAAAATTTACCACCTACCAAATACCTAACAAAACATGACCTAGTAGGTGGAAGGCATTCTGTAGAACTTAACCACAGATCTTAAGAACAACATTTTTAATAGATGCCACCAATTCAAATTTTCAGTCTCTCAGCTACATAAGAAAATATTTAAGGTACTTGCAAACCTTCACATAATATGTAAATGCTAGCTACAATAATTAGCATCATCATCATCATCATTATTACATGCAAAGAAAAAGCTTTCATAATACAAGGAGTTGATTGAAGAGCTCAAAGTCACATAGGAACAGAATAAGGCAAATATTATCTTCAGCACCCTAGGAGTTAGATCAAAACTGTTCTCACTCAACTTATAGAGTATAAGCTTAAATTTCCATACTTTTATTCAGCTAAAAAAGTTATTTTGTTCAACAATAATGGAGTGCATTCTGTCATTCTAGGAGCAGCCTTGCTATATTTAGAGAATCTCATTATAAAGAAACTAGCTGTAAGGTGAAGAGTTGTTCCGGTCATTGCCCTCAAAGACCATCTATTAACTAAGCAAAGAAGGACTGCTATCTGCATTGGTGAAATGAGGGCTTGCTGCCAAAAGACTATAGAGTTAATCATTAAAGTTGAGTGCCAAGCTCATGTCATTCATGTAGAAAGTACTTATCAATACTCACTAAATGAGCAACTGAATGAATATTATCTTTTTTCTGGGAAAGACTGCTTATCTGAAATGATAAGATGGAGATTTGCTGAGATTGAGTGTTAATTTAAAATTTCACATGTTCTGGAAAACATCCTCATGTTATTTATAAACAACCAATTGGTGTTTTATGTGGGTCAGCAGATGTCCCACTATTCTGCCTTATCATTTGTTAAGTAGAGGCAAATTTATTTGTGTAAGTAGCAGCAAGCAATATTAAGTCACAAATCCCGAGTTCAAGTCTTGACTGTATAACTTTTTAGCTATGCAACACTCTGTCAGATAATTTAGCTATGTGAATCTCAATTTCTTCATCTATAAATGGGGGTGTATGATGCTTAGACCATTTCCTTCACAGGATTGTTGCAAAAAAAAAAACTGTTTAGTAAACTGTAAGCAAGGGTAAATGTGAATTAGACTATAAGCCTCTGATATTTCCTTTGGTATCTCTTAGAGAAGTTAACAAGTATATAACCAACAATGAAATTTATCTACTCATCATAATTCAATTTTATGAATATTGATTAGTATCCATCTGCCTTGTAGAATAGTAGTCTTCCAAGTGATGCATATGTACCTCCGGAGATATGCAAGGTAATCCAGAGGACAGAAAAAAGAGATGATCTATATATGTTTTCCTAAATAATTAGAATGAAATTGAGTCTTGCTAATACTTATTATATTGACTGACACCAGGGACTTCACTCAGTCTATATATGAGGTGGTTGTGTTACCTATGGTCATTTAGGTAACCTGAAGGGAAATAGGAATTCTATGGTCCAAAGGAACTAAGGGCTGTGGCAAACCAATTCCTCTATTCCCTATCAGTATATTGCAAAATAGTATAGTTTATGTGTGTCCAATTAAATGAATTATCATATTATTTTGTCTATGTTTACTTAATAAATACAAGTCAGGTAAGCAATTTGAAAGATCCTTACAAAATTAATACTAATAATACTGATCCTGATCCTGATCACAGCAATGAAAACTAATAATGGAGACACAGATACACACAACCTGAAAAACATAGACACTTCCACTCCTTTCTGACTCTGTTATCATCCATTTAAAAGCTTGAATCAAAATGAAACTGATGATTTGTGATCATGAAAACCTTCTTGGTTACTACATGGAGTTGCTCTGGTTTTGTCATGGCAAATGGGTAAAGGGCTGACAAACTGAAAGAGGAATTTTTATAAAAATCAAAATGTTCCAAATATGCTGCCTTTTCTGTGAGAACAAATGATTGTCAATAATATACTACCTAGCTAATGTTTTTGAAAAATAAAACTAATCTATCCCTTGAAAGGAAAGGAGATATTTCAATAAAGAATAAGAAAATAATTGCTTTTTCAAAAACAAATATTGCTATGGAGTCAGTCAATAAATATTTATTAAGTACTTACTTAGTGCTAAGGGCTGGAAAAAAGCAGTTGGAAAATAGACATTTGGAAATACTTCCTTTATTATCTATGTTCATTGATACCCATCATTTCCATCAAGATAGTGGATAGGGAGTTGGTCTAGAAACTTAGAAGACCTGGAATCTTATATGGTATCTGACAAAATAGTTATATGATCCTGGGCAAGAGACTTAGTCTCTTGAATACTCTAGACCAATGGTCCCAAATGCTGATAGAAATGAGGATTAATCACTGTGCATAAGGATCCCTGCTATCAAATTCAGACATAGAAGTAATCTCCAAACTTTTTATTTGATAGTTGGGCAGCTAGGTAGCTAAACTTGTCTTCTTGAGTTCAAATCCGATCTCAGACACTTACTAATTGTGTGATCCTAGGCAAACCACTTCACTCTGTTTATTTCAGTTTCCTCATCTACAAAATAAGCTGGAGAAGGAAATGGCAAGCCAATTCTGCATGTTTGCCTCGAAAACTCCAACAGGATCACAACAAATTGAACAGGACTGAAACGACTGAACAATAACAACAAGCTTATCAGTAAGCAATAAAATTAAATAAAACAAAACCGTGCTCCTAGAATAGCTATTTATTCATAAACATGTGCATGCATTACTATGTATAAATAGTATGTCTGTTACTACTTTATATACATATATGTCAAATATGATTATATATATATAATTATATTGGTATGTATATATTTTATAAAATCTGGCAATTTTTTAATCTGGAAATCTGGTTCAGGTTCCACTCAAGTGTTGTGGGACAAATGTAGCCACAGGCAGTTTTCTTTGAGAACTCTGTTGTAGGTGTCAAATTCTAAGACTATGAGTTGCAGAGATGTTGACCTGCATTACTAGATGAAGTTGACTTCTCCACAAATTCCCTTTTATCAATGAAATCTCAGGTCTAATCTCTATTGCCATCCCTATCCATTATTAGGGGATTTATCAAACAATTATGAAGTGTACCATACATAAAATTTATCATAATTTGCATAATAAAAAAAAACTTGGACACAAAACTTTCTAACCTGCTTTTTAAATACTCCAAATGAAGTTTCAATGTGTTTTAAACCCATTTGCTAAAAATGTAAAAAATGTAAAATGAGTAGAACTAAGAGAACAATATATACAAAAACAGTACCATTTTAAGAACAGCTTTGAACAAATGTGATTTTGACTATATTTAAATACTAAAATAACCATAAAGGACCTAGGAAGAAAGATGATATCTGCATCCAGAGAAATAACTAATAAATAAAAGTATGCATAAAATAATTTTACATCTCTAGACACATTTGTGTCTAATGGTATCCATCTTTAGGGCAGGGGAAGGGAAGAATAAAAAGAAATTGATATGATAATTTTATATGTATTTTAAGGGATTAGCAAGTTGTGCACAGTCGATTTGCCATTTCACGTGTAATCATCTTTTTATTGTACTATGTTATAGAAATGCTTGTTTTATTCCATAAACTAAAAAAAAAAATTCTAAAAACTAAAAATACAACTCCTCCTGATTAGTCTGCAAAAACAACAGATTGACCAAAAAGGAAGACCGAAATTCACTGGCTAAATCTCAATAAACATCTTTGCAGAAGAATGACTATCTTGACTTAGCAAGTTCTTCTTCCTCCTTCTGGCTCCACACATCTTTGTGAGAAACCTTTCCCAGATCTGATAGCCATTAGTACTGTATATCAAGCTAAACTTAGACCCTGACCCAATAATCACTATCACAAAATTGGATCTTGTTGTAAAAAATTATGAAAATGCATTCAATTGAAATGAACTCACTAATAAATATCATGCTTTTAGTGAAAAATAATGTTTTTAGTGAAAAAAAGACATGGAATAGTAGAAATAAGGCATTTTTTTAAAAATAGCATTCAGTATTTCATCCTTTAAAAATTTCTATTTTCACATCTTTTAATGTATACAATATATTAATACAGTAGTACATGTGGTGCTGTTCTCATTATTGTTGAGTTATTCAGTTGCATCCATCTCTTCATGAGCCCATGAACCGTACAGTCCATGTAATTTGTAAATACATAGACATATATTGGAAGTACGTATGTCTTATGTAATTTTATTTTTAACTGATAGGGTGGAAGATCAAAAAGGTTTGAGGATCACTTCTATAGACCACTCTGCTAAGTCCCGGGGAAGATACAATTCCAGTTCCCATGAAGCTTATGTCTCCTTATATATTAATGGTTAACCTTTACACAGTGTTTATGACTATTCTCAATCTTTATAAATCTCAAGTGAATATTTCAATTAATTGGTGTTAAGTTGAAACAAATTATTCATTTTATTTTCATCATTGTAAATACAATTATATTTAACAATATGGTTTTGGTTGTTCTTTTATCTGCAGAACTTTTTTAAAAAAATGTTAAATACGAATCCAGAATGAGATTTATGGATAGCCAACTTGTTAGCTATACATGGAAAGTCTGTCCTTGTACACAAATATGGGTCACATAAATGCATCTATATTTATCACAATTTACAATGCAACAACTTACATAGGCAAATTATGAAATACAACCATTGTACCAAAGAGAGTCCTTACCTTTTCAAGCATTGCATTGCCTTGGTGAGCATTGATGTTGTGTTTGCTGACCTCTCTTTTATACTTATATTCATAAACTTGATCAGTGATGTTAATTAAAAGTGTTGATGGACTAGAAGCCAACTTTCCACAGTCATAGACAGTTCCACTTTCAATGTCAGTTGGTGCTGTAGCATAACGTAAAATCAATCCCATTATGAGACCTAGAGATAAAAATAAAGATTTAATTACTTTGAATAAAGGAATTTTAGAATATTTGTATTGGGGACACATGCAATTGTCAAGGGAAAGATCTTCAACATTTTGTGGCTTTCAAATACTTTCCTTCTTTCACAAAGATCAATCCTCTTGTTTTTGCTTTCATTTAACTCACATCAGCTCAAATTAGAAAGAATTTTAGCATACTGAAGTCTAGACCTTGGGATCAGGAAGATATGGGTTAGAATCCTTCCTCAGATATTTGCCAGCAATGGAACTTGGGACAATTCACTTAACCTCTCTAACCTTTGGCTTCCTCATTTGTAAAATGGAGATAATAATAACAGTAATAATAATAATAACTACCTTATAGACCTATGGGGAATGCCAAATGAGAGGACATAAACAAAACTATTTTCAAACCTTAAAGAGCCATATAAATGTTTTTATTAATAATACTGTAATCATTACTAATCTTAGAACTCCATTACATTAGAATAAACACAGAGGGCTCAATCTACATATTTCTGATGTAGTGACAAGAAATATGAATTTGGAGTCTGTCAAAATGATGGGTTCAGTGTTGGAGCTCATAAGATCCCTGGATTCAAATGTCACCTCTGACACTTATTTTACACTCTTGGGCAAGTGTCATTTAACCTGGCTGAGTGTTGGACAAGTTTTAGGATTTCTCTGCTAGACCTTTGTGAACTGAATGGACAAAGATTCCTTCAGTTTATAGGTCCCTATTCATCTGTAAAGTGAGGGAATTGAATTAGGTGGCATGTAAAAAATTCTGTAGAGGCAGCTAGGTAATGCATACTTTAGTATGGTAGAATTCTTTCTAATTTGAGCTGATGTGAGTTAAATGAAAGCAAGAACAAAAGGATTGATCTTTGTGAAAGAATGAAAGTATTTGAAAGTCAGGAAAATCTGAGTTCAAATCTAGCCTCAGATACTTAATAGATGTTTGACCCTGGACAAGTCACTTAATCCTGTTGACCTCATTTTCCTCATCTGCAAAATGAACTGGAGAAGAAAACACCAAATCATTCCAGTGTCTTTGCAAAGGCAAAACAAAACAAAAAACCCAAATGAGATCATAAAGAGCCAGAAACAAATGAAATGATTGAACAACAACAGGAACTAAATGTTTTCATTATGACTATTTCCATGTACTCCCTAAGTTATAAAAAAGTATAAGGTTAGGGGGAAGCAAGTTTCAGTGTAAGATCACAGACTCTGGATTCAAAGGGCCAAAGGAAAAAATTTTGCCTCTGATGCTCAGGTCCAGGCCTGGAACCTTTAGTAAATCACTTAACATCCCTGTTTTAGTATCCTCATCTATAAAAAAGAAATGGGCTGGAAAAATTATATGTAAGAGCATCTCCAGCTCTAAATCAGTTATACTAGAATAAAAAGGAAATAAAATGTGGTAGTTTTTATATGCAAATAGTTATCTGCTTTATCTAATTTTGAGCTTCATTGTGCTTTTAGTCTGACAAGTTGAAGGTTTTTCTGATCCATTCAATGGATATGACATATATAAATTATGATTTGATAAGTAGAGTTGTAATGGATTTGGGAGAAAAAAAATTTAGTTTATGTTGGTAACAATAACCATGTTATTGTTACAACAATATGTAAGGAAATGACATTTGCCCTGTTGATTTCTGAGCAAGGACAATCCTCCCAACCCCAGCCTAGAACATGAGGTCATTCTTAAAATTCTTGGTTGATCTTTGAGAATATGGATTGTTTCATTCTTTGTCACTTTCACCTCACCATCTAATATATAGATGTATTAATTATCAATTAATTTCTTTCTACCAAAATTATTTTGTATTTACTTTCAATATATTTTGTATTGCTGCACACATATTCATCTTCATACATCTGTACAAAACATAATTAACATAATGTGTCATATCATCATTTACTTGATGCCATGGTCTTCTTCGATTACAAAGGACAATAATCACATCTTCACACAGTTTTTCTACCAATAAGTCTTTTCCGGTGCAGGCACTGGTATTTGGTTTTCTGAGCTTTCAATTTTTTTGTTTTGTTTTGCAGTGCTGGTTTTGTTTTTGTTTTTGTTTTGGGATTGACTGGTATTTGGTTTTCTGGGCTTTTTGTCCTGTTGTTGTTTGGTTTGGGGGTAGGATTTTCTGGTCATTCTTTCCCCAGTATCAGATAGATAGGGACAGAATGGATTGAGCATTAGACCTGGAATCAGGAAGATCCAAGTTCAAATTTGCTCCCAGTCACTCACTAGCTGTGAAAGACTAGGACAAGTCATTTAATCTGTTTTATTTAGTATGTAAAAATGAGGATGATAACAACATCCACCTCATAGAGTTGTTGTGAGAATTAAATGAGTTAATATTTGTAGATTACTTGGCAAGTAGTGTTACTCCCTTCCATTCTCCCCTCTCCTTCTGGCACACAGCTGTTGTTTAAATTCTTATTTAACTGAAAAGAGACAGCTTTTATCATAACTTTTTTAGTACTGAAATCTTTTTCTCCTTTCATTGACGAGCTGAATATTTTGCACTAAATTTGGAACAAAATACAAATCTCACAAGGAATCAATTATAATTGCAGTTTACTTTAGTTTCTTCCTAACTACTCTATAAACGAACCTAAACAATTCAATAACAAATAAAACTTGCAGAAAACATGTATTTTTCAAGTTAACCTGGTCCCAAAACAAAAAGGGTGAAATAATTCCTACCTTTTTAACTCTCTGCCTCTTTGACTATAGGTTGCTCAGCTAGATCCCTCTGACCACGAACAAAGGAAAGACAAAAGAATAATATTTCCCTTCTTCCTACATGCTGAGCAACTTCCCACTATGATATGTAGATTGATACAACAACCCTTGTCTGAAAACACAAAGCAAAGTGAGTAATTGCCCAAAGTTGTTCCCGTGGACACAGACAGTTGCTTTGTTGGAGCCCTCCAAACACCCAAATATGTGTCTGTCTTGTATGTACCTGATGGTTTCCATGATGCCTCCCCCATTAGAGTCTGAGCTCCAGGAGAACTAGGATTGTGTTTTTGCTTCTTGTGTGACTCCTGTGCTTAGCAAAGTTCCTATCACATAGGAAACTTAATAAATGTGTGTCAAGCTGATCTACTAACAATTCTCTGAAAAATAAGAGAAAGTCTGAAAAATTAAGATAACCCTGGCTGGTCTGAGAGGGAATCCCCTTTTGCTGCTCTGAACCTTATTTATGATTTTCATGTACTAATGTACTATGATTTTCATGTACTAAAAACATCTATTTATAAAGGATTTCTGTGAATTCAGCATCCCAAGGAGATTCTGTGTGAGAGAGAAGCAATGCAAAGGAATATTCCCTTCCTTAGTGTGTTGAAAGGAAATTACAAGATGCTATGTGTAAGAACAGGCCCTGATTAGAAAAAACATAAACATGAAGCTAATTACCTTTGAGCTTAGATCAAATTCCATGAGGAATTTACTTTTTTTGTTGTAAAAGGATTTCATGATAACATGAGGTATCACACTATAGGGAACATCCCTTTACTGTTTCTCAAGGCAAGTAATTATTGTAAGCATTTGGGAGAGGCAACTGAATCAGTGCCCAGGGACTGTTGACAGCAAATTTCAGAAATACCACAGGAGCACAACTAAGTGACAAGACTTAACATAAAGACTATAAGTTACAGGAGGCAAGCAGATGGCTCAGTGGATAGTCCTGAACCTGGAGTCAGGAAGACCTAAGTTCAAATCCAACCTTACACACTTACTAGCTTTAAGACCCTGAGCAAGTCACTTAACCTTGGTTTGTCTTAACCCATTGGAGAAGAAAATGGCAAGCCACTTCAGGATCTTTGTCAAGAAAACCCTGTGGACAATATGGTCTACGGGGTCACAGTGAGTTAGACCTGTCTAAACCACAAATAAGATGCCTACCAGCATTGCTAGATGGAGTTTTGTTCATAAGGAGTTCTCTATTAGCAGCCCTATACTCAGAACTTCTGTTCAAATCTGGCCTCAGACACTTACTATGTGACCTTAGACAAGTCACTTAATCCTGATTGTGTAGCATCCAGGGCCATCTGCAGTCATCCTGATTCAGATATGTTCACTGGATTCAGATGTCTCTAGAGGTAGTGGGGTTGGTGACAGCTCAGCACCCCCTCACTCAAATCCAATTCACATGGATTTCATGGCATCACCTCCCTGATGTCATGACCATCTTTGAGAATGAAGGACAAACATCATCAGTGATATCACAGGTCCATTCCCTATGCCCATCCTTATCTGTTATTGGAGATTTTGCTTTGTATCACATATAAAAACTCTTTGCACAGTGGAAAAAGCTTAAAAACAGAATTTTTTGACCTGTAAAAATCTCTACCCCTAAAAGGTTTCAATGGGTTCTGAATCCATTTACTGAAAGTATAAAGAAATGCTTTTCTTTCTGATAAGTTTACAAGAACACTTGATCGACAACAAGGAAGATGGGAACTTATTAGCAAATTGCAACAAAATTCTTTTATGGATGAAATTGAAAAATGAATATTAGGATTTAGTAATCAGAGTCAATATCATACTTCTTACATGTACATCTACTCCTATTGGTAAGATAGTTTTTCCAGCTGGAACTGACACTAAAACCAAGTATCAAAATAAAACAAACTTAAAACCAGATCTTCAAATCATTATTCCAATATGTCAAATCAAGATTTTTAAAAATAATGTATATTCAATTGCATTGATATATCATTAATTCATATTATTTTTACATATTAATACATATTGTTATTATTAATATCACTTTGGTGTACCAAAAAGATTTGTGACACAATATATAATACATATAAAAGTATAAGTATATATATATATTTCTATTCATACATATACACATGGATAAATAATGTTAAATTTTTATCTAATCTTTTTTAATTCCTATTTTTTATGTTTAATAATCTAGTTGTGCAAGCTGATATGGCATTCTGTAGAAAGGGGCTTTCCTCAGAGGAGTTATATAGTATAATATATAATTATCTAAAAATTATATTAAGATTTACTTAATTATGTATTATAAAGTATAATATACATATTACATGCTATACTTTACTAATATTTATACATATATTGTATACATGCACAAGAATGTTTTACTAATAGAACTAGAGAGAAAAGTTTAAAGACTTCTTGTACATACCACTGTGGTAAGTGCTACAAAAGATACAAGGTTTGAATAACATACAAAGCCTGTCCTCAAAAATCCCAAGTCTTCTTACATAATAATAGCTAGCATTTGCATGGTGCTTTATGTGTATTTTTCCATGTTTACACATTATATATAGCATACATGTGAAGATTCAATCAATTTATCTCAGTTCTGAAGTCAAGATCTCATGAGCCCTTCAAGGTACCATCTTTATGACTTATCTTCCCTGATAGATTCTGAATTACTTGAGGGTAGGGTTCCAGAAGCCCAGTCATATCAGCCATAAAACAATGGAATTGTATCTCTAAAGTCCTCTCCAAAAAAAAAACAACCTATAAATTCTATATTTAAGTTTACCCAGATGACTGGAAGTAATAGGCTCAGATGTGTTCCCATTTAATTCATGTTTATCACCTGATGATGGAGTGGTACCATGCACCACTGGAGACAACATGAATACAAGAGGATTTAGAAGTTTACAATCAAGCTTCTGGTTCCTCAGAGAACTCTGACTCTCCATCAAAGCCAACATGCTTTTGGCATGTCTTCTCCTTCTTAATTGATACTATATTTCTCATTTCTCACCTAGCTACACTATATTGGAATTTCTCCCACTCCCAGAAACCCTTTCCTCTTTCCCCTCCCTAACTTTTTCTTTTGTGTTTTGCCTTTTCCCATTAGATTATAAAGGTAGTTAAACTTCAGAGTAGATAGAACACCTCACCAGAGTCAGAAATTCTCATCTTCTTGACTTCAAATATAACTTCAGACACTGTTGTGTGACCCTGAACAAGTCATTAATCCTATTTGCCTCAGTTTCCTCATTTGTGAAATGGGTTGGAAAAAATGGCAAATCAAGTCAGTATCTTTTATCAAGGAAACTTAAAATTGGGTCTTGGAAAACTGGATATGACTGACAAACAACTGAACAATAATGAACAAAATTAGATTGTAAACTCCTTGACAGCAGGAACTATCTCTCTTTTTTCATATTTAAATCCCCAATATTTAGCACAATAAGATTATTTTATTTCTATCCCCTCTGGAAACCATTGCTTTTTAATCAAACAAATCTTCCACTAAGAATCATTTCATTCAGCAAGTTGCTAGAGTATTCTTAAAAGAACTGAACTATCTTTCCTTAGGTGATATTTATTTTTATTTTACACAGGTATTAAATATCAATTAATTTAGTTCCAGGTACTGGGGATACAACAAAAAATAATGCAGCATTTCCCCTCAAAGAGTTTATAATCTAGATGCAGGAGTTGGGGGGGGTGAAGGTACACAATATGTGAATCAATTGGTATATATAAAGTATATACCAAAATGCAAGGTCACATTCTTGTGGGAAAGGCCAAGTGGCTAGATAGATAAGGAAACTCTTCACATGCAGAGTGCTGCCTGAGTAAAGTTTTATAAAAACAAGCGATTTTATGAGGTGCATATGAAGTACAGGTGAAAGATTATAGACATAAAGTAGAAGAACTCCAGTCAAAATCCTCTGATGATATTGGAAGAAGGAGAGTACTTCCTTGGGACAGGGCGGAAATTGGGGCCGAAGTCTGTAGGAAGGATATCTATAGGAAGTGATTCCTTGAGTCCTTGTATTTTGAAGTAGGGTAGAGATTATTAATTGTGGCCATGGGGAGGGTAGATAATCTAGTCATGGGAGCTGTAAAGTGGGACACGTCATGTCAAACTTAGGGAACAGCTAGTAGCCAGACTTGACAGAAAAGAATATAGGATGGGGGAATAACATGAAGGAAGGCTGGATATGTAGGTTTGAGTCAGAATGTAGAGGCCTAAGGTGATTGTGAAGTACCATGCAACAGATCACTGAAAGTTTTCAAGAAAATGATAATCTCAGAACTGAGCCTTAGGAAAAATATTTTGATAGAAGTTTTAATGAGATAAAGCAAAGAAATCCTAGTGGCTACAGATGTAGAATCCTCCATCTTCAAGTTCTTTCAGAGTCTTCTGAGTCACAGGAGCACTTTCAGAGAGATGTAAACAGAGATGAAGTAATGTCCTAACTGGGAAGACAGTGGCATTCTTAAGGACATTTGAGGAAAGAGAAGGCAAAGGCAATGGACTTGTCAGGAGAAAAGCAATTGATGAGAGAAAACTAGAAGAAAGATGTGTCCCTAACAAAATCACAGAATCTCTGATTTGGTAGTGATCCCAAGGACCATCTTGTCCAACCTATATCTGAATAATAATAACCCCAAAGTGACCATGGGAACTTCTACTAAGACTTCCTTCTAAGGAACCTGACAAAGGCTATTCTACCTTGGAATAGCTCTGGTAGAAAGCTTCTATTGACATTAAGCATCTTTGCATCTTTTGTCCATCACTCCCAGTTCTGCTATCTGGGACCAAACAGAACAAGCCCAATGTGTCTCAAAGGACAGCCCTTCATATACTTGAAAACAGCTCTTGTTCATCACCGACTCCATCCCCCACCTAAGGCTTCTTTTTCTCAGATCTAGACTAAAAAAATCCCAGTTCTTTCAACTAATTTTTATATGGCATAACCTTGAAATCCTGTGCCATTTAGGTCATTATTTGGCTAGAGAATTCTCCCTAGTTTATCAATGATTTTTCTAAAACTTGGCTCCCAGAGCTGAATCCATTGATTCCATGGACTATTCCTGCCAGAAAGCAACAAGGAAGGATTTAAGCTACCTCTGGGGTTGCTGTTGGTTTGTTGTTGGTGTTGTTTATCCTTCATTCATGAAAAGGACCGATAACAACGACATCATGAGGATGATAAATTGTCAGACAGTGATTTGGGTTGAAGTGGAGTTGTAGAAAGTTCCAAAGTCATCAAAGGCCAGTGGTAAGACAAAAGACAAGGTGACTAGAAATGACTTATGGATCTATGTAGAAAGTCAATGTAATTTCAGGTCAATGACAAGGAGATATGCCAAAGAGGAACAAACGAAGGATGACTAAACTCGATGTTTTGCAAACTGTTCTCCTCCTCCTAGAGGCCTGTCAGAAATGCCGAGCACAATTACCAGTTTCACCATTCAGCTTGTCAAGACAAGGCTGTTAAATTGGGCATCTCTGATAAAACTAAGGAGTGGGGATGTACTGTATCATGCAGTTTAGTAACAGTGCCAGTAGTTCGAGAGAAGGGCTTTTTATAATGTTATAATTTTATTTGTATTTATTATTTATATATATTTATTATCGTTTTATTTACTGATTTATATTTGTAAAAGATGATAGGTGCTCACTAGATAGAGTAGTGGACATATAATCAGGAAGATCAGAGTTTAAACCCTACCTCAAATATTTACTAGATAGTTGCGACCTTATGTAACTTGCTTATCTTCTGTTTGCCTCAGTTTCCTCATCTGTAAAATAATATAATTAGCATCTATCTCCCAGGGCTGTTGCAAAGAAAAAAAATCGTGTATTTGTAAAGTATTTTGTAAACTTTAAAGTGCTATGTAAATTCTAGCTGTTATTATTACATAAAAAATAAATTAGTAAATATTAAATTAATATTATTAAATATTAATTTAAAATTGTTATTCAATAAAATCATTTAAACAAATAACAATATGATGGTCATGGTCTGTGCCTTCCTCATTCTCCCCTTCTCTGACAGTGGAGAAAGGAAGCCATCAAGTCCACAAGCTAGAACTTTTAATAACTTCTCAGAACAGGATTTTACCTCCTAGTCTCCACTCACACCTCCCTTTCAACACTGTGCCCTAACTTGAACTGGGTCAGGGCCCTGGGCAATAATCTCTCAGTGTGCCACACCTGGTGATTACAGCATGAGGAAAAATGAAAGCCTAATTCACCAAGTCAAGAGGGCAGTGAATGGCCTAACTCCATTTTTAGATTCTCTTCCTGTTAGGAGAATTAATGGTGAAATAAAATAAATTGCCACTAGCCCTTCAGATTATTTTTAAGCCACCCATTGAGAATAGCAGAGTTTCAGTGTATATATATACATACACAAACGTATGTATATATATACATACACTCTGGGTAATATCAATTCCATTTGGAGTTACCTCCTATCTTTGCATACCTCAAACTCATTTAAAGACTTACTGTCAATACAATGAAGAAGAAAACCCTTTTGTTTAAAGGAATTAGTTTGAAGAACATGAAAATAATTTTTTTATAAATTAGTATACAGTATGCTCTGATAGCAAATCTCTGTTTATAAGGATGGAAGAGGGGAGTGATACAATGGAAAGAGTTCTGGCCCTGGAGTCAGGAAGACCTGAGTTCAAATTCAGCCTTGGACACTTACTAACTGTGTGACCCTGGGCAGGTCACTTAGGTTTGATTCTTTTGAAAAAAAGGAAAAGAAAAGAAAGGATGGGAAGGGCTAAGAGAGAAGAGGCACTAGGTTGTGTTCTCTATACCCAGAGAAAAACAATTCATTCTTTTCTAGAGGTGTTTTGGCATGGTAGTAACCTGAGCCCAACCATGTGGAAGAGAGAATGCCTAACTGCGGCACCCTTGCCTCTCTTCTTTCATTGTCTACAAATTGAGGAGAAAAATGCCCTCTACCTCCCTACTTTCCACTAATTTCCTCTCTTATTCTGGTTTGAGAAGCTGCTAACCATCCATCTAGCCTCACACTTCTGGATCCCCCCCCTCAAAATTGCATGATAACTCTTGCCTAGCAGGATCAGCCTCAATGAAAAATTTCAAAATGCCTAGTTACCGCTCAAAATATTTGTCTCTAGATGTACTCAGTACCAGCCCAGCTCAGGGAATGTAATTCACATATATTATGTCTCTATCATACCATTGTAAAATAATTTGCATTGGATTGTTCACATGCAAATTCCTTAGTTCCTGGAAGCCCTGAAGAATATGTGAAAATGGGAGCCAGTAAAGGTTTCTATTCAAATGGGTTTCCATTGTAGTGGACCTTGGATCTCCTCAAATTTTACCCATGTTGTTACTGTATAGTCATTTCATTCATGTCTAGCTCTCTGTGATGTCATTTTGGGATTTTCTTGGCAAATATCCTGGAGAGGTTTTTCCATTTTTCTTTCTCTAATCCTACTCATAAGATTTATTAACTGAAAACACTAGCCACAAGGTCAGAGGTTTTGATTCAAGTATTACTGGACACTTCCTATTGTGACTCTGAGCAAATGATTTAAACTTTCTGGGTTAATCTTTAAAACGTAGAGATTCCAGAGGTGGAAGAGACCAGAGAAGTCATCTAACCTAACCTGTACTTGACATACCTGATAGATATTTACTCTATCATATGAAGTACTGACTAGAGAATTTGGAGGGGGGAGAATCTAGAAATGTTAAGGAAATAACAGTGGTTATTATGTAAATATGAGGAGTAGTGGAAAGGACATGGGTAGGAAATCAGGATCTCTATTCTGGCCCCAACTCTGCCATTATAAGTCATATGCCTTTGAACAAATATCTTTTTTTGTGTGTATGTGTGTGTGGTTTTATTTTTTGCAAGGCAATGGGGTAAGTGACTTGCCCAGTGTCACACAGCTCTGTAATTATTAATTGTCTGGGGCTGAATGTGAACTCTAGGCCTTCAGACTCCAGGGATGGTGCTCTATCCGCTGCACCACCTAGCTGCCCGAACAAGTATCTTAGTAACTCTGAACTTGTTTCCTCATCTGCAAAATGGGAATACCAATGCTATTTATAAAGATACTCTGTTGCTAACAGAGGTATTGTGAAAAAACACTCTGCATATTTCAAGACATTTTGTAAAGATGAGATAGTGTTATTTTAATTACTACTAAAAATAAAATGCTCACCAAGAAGAACAACTTGTCTACATTTCCCTCATTGATTCTTATAGTCTACTTTTGATTTATTTTGTTTTTATACTATATTAGTTTGTTAATTTAGCTCTACCTTCTCCCTTACCTAACAATTTTTCTTTGGAAAAAAATGAAGGGAGAGGAATTTCATCAAAACTAACCAGTATATCAACTGCATATGGTATTCCTCAGTAATAGTGAAGATGGAAGGAAATAGGTTTCAGGAAAGGGGGTTTAAAGATCAATCTATGGGGGTTCAATTGGGGTGAAGAACTCACCAATCTCTGACTCAGAAAGGTAAGACTTTAATTTACAGTTGCTCAAAGGTTTCCAAGTTACTATATAAAGTTCACAAATTAATTTCTTTGGAGAAGCAGCATGATAGTAAGGTTTTTTTTTTTTTAAGGACAGACTAATTAGCAGAAGTTGAGGTTAAAAAGGTTAAAATGCTAAAGAAAGAAAAAAAGAAGCTTGGATCAACATATCCAATTGTAGAGAGGTGGGGATCATATTGATAGTTACAAGCTGGGAAAGGAGCAGTCAAGTTAAAAGGGAAAAGGGAAAAGAAAAGAAGCTTGGGTTAACATAGATCTAGTCGCACAGAGCTGGGGTCATATTGTTCCAGCGGCATGAGCTAAATCAGCTGGATCAAATTTAGAGAAAGGAAGAGAGCAGAAGCTGGCTGGGAATCTAGGAGAGAAGAGAGCTCTATCTCACTTGATTTTTGCTTAAATGAATTTCCCTGGTATTTGAGAAGTGGTTTAGTACCTGGTTCCAGGTATTCTCCAATGTGCCTGTCATAGAGATGATCCCCAAGGAGTGAAGAAGACAGCACACCTTGTGCATGAATGGCATTCTATGTACTACCTGCCAAGCCTTCTCCTGCCCTAAAGGGAATGAGCAAAAAAGTAATGGAGAGCAGCTCTATGTTCAAAATTCCCCTGCTACAAAAGTTCCCCCAACTTTGCATTGAAAGGAGAGAAGTGCATTTTCTCAGCTCTCTCTGGAACTAAACTCAGCTTCTAAAGTGGGATTGTGTTTATGGGCATGTCTTAATGGGAAAAGAGAATTGGATTTGTATCTAAGATCTGAGATTTAAATTCTGATTAGGTAATCTGCTCTCTCTGACCTTGGGCATATTGTTTCCCTTCTCAGTGCCTCATTTTCTTCATTGAAAGAATGGGGGGGGAGGCAGCTAGGTGGTGCAGTGGATAAAGCCCCGGCCCAGGAGTCAGGAGTACCTGAGTTCAAATGTGGCCTCACACACTCCTAGCTCTGTGTCCTTGGGCAATATACTTAACCCCATTTGCCTTGCAAAAACCTAAAAAAAATGAGGGGATTCACATAGTTGATTTATAAAATACCTGTTTGGCTCTAGTTACTAAGATCTGATGAATAACAGAGTGGTGAGACTGATGAAACCATGTTGACTTGAAAATACTGGAAGGTGATGCTAGCAAGGTCTATAAACTGGTCTGAGAATCAAAGAATCATAGCTTTAAAATTAGAAAACACCTTGAAGACTCTAATTTATTTATCTTATAGGTAAGGAAACTGAGGTCTAGTGAGGGGGAGGGAACAGACCCATAGTCCCACAGTGAATATCCCTTTTGATTCCAGGTTTTCTGACTCTGAATCCATTCTTTTCCTCTCTAATACAGCACTTTCCTTCCTACAGTTTTTGAGTATTTAACCAAACTTGAAGTCTAGACATCATCCTATGGGTATTAGGGAACTATCAAAGTGATTGTTTTTTACAAGATTTTCATAAAAAGTAACTTTTAAAAATTAAGTGGATCATAGTGTTAGCATGTTATATCTTCAACTTTTGATAAACACACTGCTGAGTGAATTAAATGACTAACAATAATAGAAACTATATTTTTATTATACCTGAATACACTTATTCCTATAGAGTTAGTTTAGCAGTATAATTACAACTCCATTATTGCCTGTGAAACAATAAGCAATGTTTTCATATGAATTCAGCAATTGTCACTTTTTCCCCAGTCAAATGTAAGTAACTATAATGTATACTTGTAGTCCCTTCCCTAAGTGCCTAGCTAATACTCAAATAGATAAAAGGATGAAAGTCATTGAAGGCATGAAAACACTCTGGTGATAGGTAGCATTGGAATTAAAGAATTTAAGAGCTGGAAAGGACCTAATGCAATTCTTAATGGGATCACAACATAAGGAGGAAGGCAGCAATTTGACTTTTATGAGTAACCAGCAGCGAACACACAAAGTACTGTAAATGGAGAGTATTCAGAGCACCAGATGCTGTCAATCAATATTTACAGCATTAATGGGGTTTCTGAGCTCTCAGTACATCTTAAATTAGCATCATTATGACTTAAAATTTGAACCACTTGGGCATCTGATTCCCATGATCCTGAAAAGTAACAAGAACTCAATAGAAAGGGGCTGCTAGAGGAAACTGTCCATTAATATTACCAGAGAAATGGTAAATGTTGTCATTTCCCTATTAAAGATGTGAGCAAGTGCATCCTATAACAAAATGCAAATAGGAAATTCATATAAACATTGCCACCAGTTCCATCTCCCCTTGCCAACTATTTATTGGGCTATTCATTGATCCTGTTTTAATCCTCTAACATTAGAACTGCACCTCTCCTTTACCCATGAAAGCCATGATTAAAAACAAGAAAACAGAGGACTAAGTGTGATTTTCTTATGCTTCTTTATCATTGATGTTATGGGTCAGCTAGGTGGCACAGTGGACAGAGCACTAGCCCTGAAGTTGGGAGAACCTGATTTCAAATCTGGCCTCAGACACTTAATAATTAGCTAACTGTGTAACCTTTCACAAGTCACTTAACCTCATTTTCTTTCAAAAACAAAAAAAAAAGCAAAAAATAATCATTGATATTATGCTTTCTCAATTTTAACCAAAAACCTGAAAAAAGTTTCTAGCATATTGAAACTGAAATATAATCAATCCAAGTCAAACAAGCATCATTAACCTCATGGTCTCTACCTCTTAGTTCCCCCTGATTTCTTTTAAAGACTCAGCTCAATTGTTGCTCTTAATCAGAGGCTTTACTTTATCTTACCAGCTATTAGCAGCCTCCCCACTAATAATTTTGTCCAACCATAGTTGGATAGATATAATATAGAAATATAGATATTGTATAGATATTATCGATACATCTAATTTTATTTTTTGTATATTGTCTCCCTTATTAGAATTTATACCCTCTGAGGATAGTGACTATTTAGGGGTCAGGGGATTTTTGAATCCTTAGAACCCAGCACAGTTTATAATTAAGTTTATAATTAAGAAGTTGATTTTTGGGTGGGGGGATGGAGGATATAAATCAATACATAAACAGATAGGTACATAAATGATCATTTGAGGAAGAGGAGAGAACACTGAAGGTCTAAAAAAATGCTTCCTCTAGAACAGGAATGGGGAACCTTTTTTCTGTCAAGAGTCATTTGGATATTTATAACATGATTCATGGACCATAACAAAATTATCAACTTAAAAATTATCCTGCTATATTTTGTGAAACATTGAATTAATTACCCATAAAAAGCTCCTAGATTCATGTTTCTAATTCCACCTGTGGTTGCGTTGGAAGCTCCAAACTAAATAATTTAGAGGGTATTATATGACCCACAGATGGGAAAGTCCCACACTGCTCTAAAAGGAAGCATCTGGATGGAGCCTTTGAATGAATGGGAAAATGGGTTCTCCCTCTCCCAGACTGATTCATTTATAAAAGCATACCAGGTCATCTTTTGTCACAAATTTTGAGTGTTTTAATCACTGATTAGATGCTGTGTTAGACAAACTGGGAAAGACCTTCACCTAAAAAGGCTAAGGAGTGATCACCAGTTATCCTGATCTATGTCATGCCATTGAACTCTAATGACTCTGGAGGAGAGAGTGAGACTGATGACTTTGCACAGCCCTGTATTTCAATACAATTCACTTGTAAGTCAAGGCATCACCCTTCTGGTTTCATTGGAAGAAGGAGGAGGAAGAAGGAAGAAGAAAAAGAGGAAGAAGAAAAATAAGAAGGAAGAAGAGGAAGAAAAAGAAGGAAGAAGAAAGAAAAAGAAGAAATAGCTCCAAGAGAAGCCTAAAGAGTCAATCTAGTTAGATCTCATCATTTTTTTTTAATTGATGAAACTGAGTCTCAAAAAGGAAAAGGAATTTGTCAAAAATCATCTAGGCAGTAAATTTCAGAGAAAAAATTGTAACCCAGTTCCTCTACCTTCAAATATGACTCTAACTACTGTGCTATCTTGTATTATTTTTTTCCATTTCATTTTTTTCTTAAGTGGCTATTTCCTCCATTCCATTTCCCAAAGTTTTTTAAGGAAGCTCTCAATCATGAGAGTGAAATGATTCTTGAGATAGTTCATTGACATAGCAGCCAGATTCAGAAACAGAGATGCTCAGAAAATATGATTTGTTATCTACTCAAGGAAATTATTTACATAATGAGGAAGTAGTTAGGATAGATGATATCCCTGTTTTCACTGGGACTATTGTGTTCATGATGCCAAAACAATCAATTCAGTGGAAAGGGAGAAGAAATATTTCAAATTCATTATTTGACATCATGTAGAAAAGCCTTCCAGGTAACTGAGTTTTTAAAATGATTTTAAAAGCACATGGTATAAAAATGTCTCAAAACATAACAGAACAAAACATCTTGCTCTCCCCCAATTAACTTGAGATCATTTCTAGTGATTTCATTTTCAATGGAGATCATCACCAAGGCAATCAAATGTGCAATTTTGAAGTTCAAGTACAATGTTTTCTTCTAATTTCATTTTGTCACTTCCAAGACATACATGTACACATTGACTTCCCCAGCTAGTTTAGAAATTCCCTGAGGTCAAGGACTGCTTGGTTTATTAGGGTCTGATCCTTTTTTCTTTCATGCAATGAGACTAACTTGTGCCTCTTATGTCCAGTGATGAAATGAAGAGAAATTGTCTTCAAGGGTTTATTGTCAAAATATGTTGCCATTGTTGAGCTTTATGTGACCCAATGGATATTTGTCAGTGGGTCAAATAACTTGCCCAGAGTCACACAGCTAGTAATATCTGAGGCTGGATTTGAACTCAGATCCTCCTGACTCCAAACCCAGTACTCAAGATATCAAATATCTTGTGTCAAAATATCCTGAATCCAAATATAACACCTTTCAAAAAGGTTGCTTACATAGCTGAATATATTCCAATTTCTCAACCTCTACTCCTATCTCAGGGGTGATACAATTGGTTAGTGTGAGGATTTACCTGCCAAACTCAATAGAAACCTAATAATAATAACTAAAAGGCTTTAAGGCTTGCAAAAGACTTTAGAGGTATCATTCTGTTTAACCCTTGTAACTCAGTTGAAGTAATTATCATTCTCATTGTTGTGTACATGAGGAAACTAAGAGTGAGAGAATTTTAGTGACTTGATCAAGTTAACACATAGTGTTTGAGTTAGGATTTGAACTCAGGCTTTCTTGATTCAGAGTCCTGCTACCCAACTGCCTAGACACTACACTCCTCTTCTAGACCTGAACTTTTCATGTCAGAAGAGACACAGATTCACCAGACGTGCTTCCATTTCAGCCTGCTGACACAGAAGAATCGTGGTCTGGTTAAGAAAATGATTTCTGGGGCGGCTAGGTGGCATAGTGGAAAGAGCACCAGCCCTGGAGTCGGGAGTACCTGGGTTCAAATCCAGTCTCAGACACTTACTAATTACCTAGCTTGTGTGGCCTTGGGCAAGCCACTTAACCCCATTTGCCTTGCAAAAACCCCCCCAAAAAAACAACAAAAAAAAGAAAATGATTTCCTTTCTGGAAAATTAGATCTAATGAGAGTGGAGGAATAAGGGCCTGGTGATCACTGCTAAATGCAAAACCAGGTGAGTAATTAAAGGTGGGGGAGCTGAGAGACCACAGCACCTCACATTGGAAAACGTAAGTGTGATAGGATAGGAGGAGGAGACAGGGGGCAGGAGGGAAAGCACTGATTTTGGAGATCAAGGGTCTGAATTCAAATCAAATTCCAAGATTATCTGGGTAGTAACTATGATGTAACTTAGTAGTAATCAGGTGATTACTAGGTAATAACTTTCCCCTCTCCTGGTTTTGATTTATTCATCTGTAAAATGGGGGGGAGGGGGTTACTGGGACAGATGATCTCCAAGCTCTTATTCTTATGTACTAGACAGTAGATGGTGTCAATTAAGTCCCTTCTTCAGGTTATCCTAACAGGCAGCCAGGATCGAGTAGAGGCAGCAGAGCAATTTGTTCTCAAGCAATCAGTGTCTGGAAAATCCTGTAGTATCCCTCCAGTGAGATGAAGGCCCGAGGGCTCATATACCCAGGGAACATGGACATGGGAGGGAATAGCAACAGATAGCACAGATCACATGGTTCTAGAACTTACCAGAAGGTCATGGGATCATAAGGTTTAGAATTAGATGAATCCTTGGTGATCCCCAAGTGCCATCTTTTGACAGATAGAAAAGTAAAAAAGCCTCCAGTCTCTTTGCCCCAAATTTCAGTTTCAATATGATAGAAACTTTTGTCAGGTTTTTGGTAAAAAAATGAGAAAGCAAAATATCTAGGAGAATGCAGAATTGGCATTTGAACCTGGATCTCCCCAACTTTGAATCTAGGCTTCATTCATTGTTCTCCTTGCTTTTAGTGGAAAAATCATGAGTTCTGTTAGATGAAAGTCAGTTGTTAATCCTGGCTCAGACACTTGCTAAGGAAGTTCCTTAAGTCAAAAGCATCAAAACAGGTCTTTGCTTCCTCATAACTCTTCAGACTAGGTGATAGATTAATTTTTGTGTATTTATGAAGAAAAACCTGATGGAGAGTAGGGGAATGATTCAAGCTTTTTTTGTTATCAAGACGTGTTTGGACCCTTCATGACCCTTTCTAGGGTTTTCTAGGCAGAGATACTGGAGTGTTTTGTCATTTCCTTCTCTAGCTCATTTTACAAATAAGGAAACTGAGGCAGAGTTAAGTGACTTGCCCAGGGTCACACAGCTAGCAAATGACTGAGGCAGGATTTGAAATTTTAGAAAGATGAGTCTCTCTGGTTCCAAGTCCAGGGCTCTTTCCACTATGCCAGCTAGCTGCCCCTGTGATTCCAGCTAGCAATATGGAAAAGCAAAAACTGGAATCTGAAGTTTCCAAAAGGAAATAGTGCTGACTGTAAGATAAAAGCTCTCAGTCAGGGCTGAAGAAATATAAGTGCCCTAATGCACTGTTAATGAAATTATGAATTGGTTCAACCATTTATGAAGGCAATTGGGAATTACATGGTGGGGGGGAATGTACATTTTCTTAACTCAGAGATTCCAAAGCTTTATGATCCCACATCCTAAATGAGGTCAAAACCAGAAGGGAAAGATCATAATTCTGTGAAATTCTATGAAAAAATTTTAGCAGCACTTTTTGTGATGTAAAAGAACTTGATACTAAGGTGCTACCCATCAATTGAAGAATTGCTAAATGAATTCTGGCTTCTAAAACAATAGAATATCACTGTGTGATAAGGGACATTGAATAAGAAGGA
This sequence comes from Macrotis lagotis, assembly GCF_037893015.1. NCBI lineage: Eukaryota > Metazoa > Chordata > Mammalia > Peramelemorphia > Peramelidae > Macrotis > Macrotis lagotis. The sequence continues at coordinate 52,596,488 of NC_133663.1, read as the reverse complement.
TTTGGAAATGCAGGGAATAATCTATATGAACTGATATAGAGAGAAGTAAACAGAAAAAGAGAAATAAAATACATGACTTCCAAAGCAAAGGTGATGTGACTGATAGAGCACTGGGCCTGAAGTTGGAAGACCTGAATTCAAAACCAGTCTCATAATTAATAGTTGTGTACCCTGAGCAAATCATTTTACCCTGTTTGTCTTAGTTTCCCCATCTATAAAATGAGCTGGAAAAGAAAATGGCCAGCTTCCAGTCTCTTTGTCCCAAATTCAGTCCCAAAGACTCAACAACAACAAAAGCAGTGTAAATAAAAACAATATATACACAGTCAAACCTTAGAAGTGGGTAATTTTAATAACAAAGCTTACTCCCCCCAAAAATGAAAAAATGTACTTCTCTCACTTCTTGGTAGATATGAAGGACTTGAAGTGTTGACACTAAGTATTTGGCTATACAGACTGACAGACTATGCTGACAGCTTTGTTAATTTTATTAAAAGCTTTGTTTTTCTTCTTTCCTTTTTATCTTTTATTATAAAAGATGGTTCACTAAGGGGGTGGGGAGAAATTCAGAAATGTAGATGATAGAAAAATTAAGCAACATGTGTTTATTAAACTATGTATTATTAAGCCACTGGGGATACAAAGAAATATTGAAAAATGATCCCTACAATAAAAATTAGAAATTAAAAATAAAATAAAAGCCCCAATTCTTGAGGGCTTCTTCCTTGAAGCAACCAATTTTTCCCTACTGTGATTGTCCTTATGGAAACTTTCCCTGCTGGCCTGTCAAGTTGCCAACCTCAGATCCCTGACCAATTCCTAGACTGCCTGCCTAATACAATGCCCTATTTGGGCCAGCACAGCTGCTTACCCTGAATGGGTTCTAGATTTGTTACCATCATGTTACCACTCATGATCCGACAAGATTTGTTAAAAATGCCAATTAATGAGATAAGTATAAAAAAAATCAGGGTTGGAAACTTGGAGACCTGATGTTCAAAGTGAATTTTTGACTTATTTACTTCAACATTGAGCAAATTCACAGAGAAACTCCATCATGCTGTGTAAAATCAGGGGAGAACGGCTCCTATTTTAGAAATGATGGTGTTTCAAAAGTTTCAGAGACATCATAATTAGTCATTTTATTAATGATGCCAACATTGTAATAAATGGTTCAATAGCCCTCTCCAATGACAAAGAATCTTATGTTGGGGCAAGTTTAAGGTTCAAATGGTCTTAGAAAAGTAGTTGCTCCAGAGGATGGCAATCAACTTTGATTGCTCAACAAGTAAAAAGATGAATATTACAATGAGGGGCTGGACCAGTCCTAATAAACTTGTCTATTTCATGTTTTTTTTAGTTTTTTTGCAAAGTGGCTTGCCCAAGGCCACACAGCTAGCCCATGATTAAGTGTGTGAGGTCGGATTTGAACTCAGGTACTCCTGACTCCAGGGCTGGTGCTCTATCCACTGCATCACCTAGCCACCCCCAGTCCTAATAAACTTGGATCATCTCTTTTCCTTTTAAGTAATCCCCAGCCTTGGACAATCTAAACAAAGAATTCGTCCCTACCCAAACCTGAGCACAGCACAATACCTTCCCTACCTGGGTGGGTTCTGGGAGAATTTACACTTGAGGGAGAATGGAAGAGACTACACTTACATGAGCCCTATAAGGGAGAGAGAAAAATCTCAATGTTCAGAAAGGGAGGAAGTCTACTGTATCCATTCATGATAGTTTGTGCAAAGGCAATGAAACTAGAAAGGGAAGGAAAAGGGAACAGAAAGTATATGTAATATGTAGAATGGAAAGGGAAAGAGTAGGAAATAATAGCTGGCAAAAGGAACTGGAGACAGTCACTCAATCAGATAAAAGACAGTAAGTTTCTTTTTACATTGAAATGTCAATGTAGATTTTTCAACTTTTTTATAATAATAAATAAAATAACTAGCATTTATATAGGGCTTTAATGCTTGTAAATCGATTTACAAATATTTCCTCATTTTTATTTTCACAACAACCCTGGGAAATTTTATTTGTTTTGTTTTATCCATCACTTTTCACCACAAACTGCTGGTCATTTGTCATGGGAAAGTAGAGCTCTGGTTCAATTGATAGGTGTAAGGAAACTGTACTACTTTGATTATTGACTTCTTCTCTTTTGACTTCCGGGAAGGTATGTCTAACTATTTGACTAATCATGAAAGATCCTTAGGTCACCAGTATCCCCTGGGGTCATCTCCTTCCATACCAAAAATCTGGAAGTGAGTTCAAATGCCCACAATTCAGAGAAGTAATGCTGGAAGGAAATCTATTCTTTCTCTTCTTCCTCCTGTGGTTATGGATTAAAACCACAATCATTTCAGCCTTTCATCACTGCTTGTTTCATACTAATATATGCTGCTTTGTTAGTGGGTGGGTGGTGGGTGGTCTAGGCATCCGGCACATAACTCTGCCCCAATTTACATACTTCCCCACACAGGGGAAGAGTGCCCTAGTGAGTACCATAGTACTGGGAACCATCTCTTTTTCTCTCTTCTGCAAAACATTCCATTTTATTCTCTTTCATCTCTCAGGTCACATAGAAACATGTCAGTGGGGGCTTAAACTCCACATTCAACAACTTTCATACCTTATTAATGCTTTCACATACTTCCTAATGTCCCTAAGGGCCCTCCAGAGAATTGCAATCATTTTCTCCACTTTATAGTCAAGTGGAAGGAAGAGATGGGAAAGATTTCTCAAAGGAAAGGAAAAGAGAGGACAGTAGTGAGGACAGGAGAAAAGAGAGAAGAGAGGAGAGGAAGGAAGGGAAGGGAAGAGGAGAGGGTAGGAGATAAACCCATCCAATGCACCTGTCTTCCCCTCTCAGGCTTCTTAAAAAAGAGAGAGCACATAAAATATCCCATGAAGTTAGCTATCAGGGATATGTTGAAGCCTTCCCTATACTCATCCTCAAAGAACTTTATCAAACCTATTTCTGAATACTTATCACAATTAAAAATCATTTATTACTGAGTTCAAGTCATCTAGCATCCCCATTAAGGATTATTTGTTAATCAGTAAATATAGTTTGTCTGTATTTCTACTGATTTATAAGATTAAGATCCAAACCCGGGGTGGCTAGGTGGTGCAATGGATAAGCACTGGCCTTGGAGTCAGGAGTACCTGGGTTCAAATCCGGTCTCAGACACTTAATTACCTAGCTGTGTGGCCTTGGGCAAGCCCCATTGCCTTGAAAAATCCAAAAAAAAAAAAGATCCAAACCACAATAATTTTATGATATCACACTAATAGAGATTTTCCTTCTTTTTTAGGCTTTTTTATTTTGGTAAGGCAGTAGGGTTAAGTGACTCAGACTATGTGTCTGAACTCAGGTCCTCCTGACTCCAGGGCCACCTAGCTGCCCCTAATAGAATAATTCTAGAGATAGCACTTAGGTCAGTCATTTCTGAGGATATATCTATATCTATATGATGAAATTTTTTTTGTTTATTTATTCAATGTAGTGTAAGAGGAAAGAGCAAGACTAAGAAAGAGAAGACCTAGCCTACCACTAGTGACAGGACAGTTTTACAACATTGAAAAGGACATTTGTAAAATGAGGGGGCTGGTCAAGATGACCTGAAAGGCCTAGTACTTCTAACTTTGTATCAATGGTTCTTTGGCCTTCTGAACACTCAAAAACTTTATAGCAAAGGGAAGCTATATTCAAGACATTGAGCTAGGAACTATGGAAGGCAGGAGCCCTGCTTCATGAAACTTATGGTTGGGTAGGGAGATGTACAAATAGATGTACACGAATCATTATGGAAAAAGGTAGCAGGTGAGAGTATAAAAAGGGAAATAATAAGTTTCACAAAATCATTTCAGGGAGGCTTAAATTAGCTAAGGAAATCTTTGTAGAGGAGAAAGCATTTGAATTTGACCTTGAACAGTAAATGAATAAACAAAAAATAAGTAAATAAACAAGTATATATATATAATTTATAATATATGTAAATCTATCTGTATATAAATATGAGGCAAAATTACTAGACCTATGCTCTAAAGCAGGTGTGCCAACCCATGACTGCTGATTGCAGGCATTCAAAGTCCATTTGTATAGCTTAAATTGAGTAACCAGAAAATGAAGGAACAGATGAACTCGAGCCCATGTTGTAACATGACAGATCAATGTAACCCTTAATTAGCATAGTTTGACGTTTTTATGTAACTCACATTATGAGCAGACTGCCAGAGATTTTGTTTGTTTTTTTTTTAGATAAAAGATATGCATAGATTGATATAGGAATTTGGATCTTTATTTTAACACATTATATGACTCATTGTAATTGCAACAGAGAAGTTTATTGTATGCAAGCATTCATTGCTATTTTGTCACAGAACTTTGAGAATAGATTTCAAGATTTTAGAAAGCACTAGCTGGATTTCAGTCTATTTGCTACTCCATTCTTAGTTGACCTCAACACATTGCCAGCAAACTTGCCAATAGAATATATAGAATTACAATTAGATATGTGACTCAAAAGAAAATTTATTCAAGTATCTACAATAGACTTTTACAAGTTATAACTGCCATAAGAAAAATAGACAGCATTTCCTAAATATTTTCATTACATGACATCTATTTTGGGGAGCAGGTATAATTGCAAGCAATTTTTTTCCTTTATGAATTATATAAGAAGTAAAAATAGAACAAAAATTTCATATGAGCATCATAAAAATATTTTTGCATTGCTACAACCTCTATCAAACTATGGTTTTATATGCTAGTCATATATATATATATAGATATAGATATATATATATAGATATATATATATATATACAGTCATATACTATACTATCAAATAAGCAGGTTCCGTCTTCGTGTTAAAAATGGCATGTTCTTATTTTTTATTTAAAAAGTAAATGTTTCTTGTTATTATACTCAGTATTGTTCTACTTTATTACATAATTACATTTTACTATTATACTCAATGTTAATCTGGGTTACATTGAAGTCATAAATAAATATTAAATTCTATAAGCAGCCCTTGACCAGTTTTTGTTGGATGATGCAGCCCAGAAGAGATAATGGTTGGAAATCAAAGAAAAGAAAAGAGCCTAATCTTTAGCATTCTAGATTTGGAGTCAGATAGATAATGGTTCAAATACTGCCCCTAACACTTAGCAGTGTGGTTCTCTAGACAAATGGCTTTATCTCTCAGCTTCAAACAAGACTTTTCTATAAAGTTAGAGTATCAAATGAAATGATATGTAAGGGACTTTGAAAACATTAAGGTACTATATAAATAGCTATTATCATTGTAGATGGGTTAGGGACTGTGTCAAATGAGATTATGTAAAACTATGTCTAAAAGTATAAAGAGCCATCAAAAAATATGCCAACATAATCCTCCAGTTCCTCCAACTCTTAAAGTCAGCAGCAATGGTGGTGATAGAAGTCTATTTAGGAGTCAGTCAGGTAGGCTTGCATTCAAGCCCTATCTCCAATACATACTAGCCGGGACAAGACATTGAACCTCTCAGTGCTTCTGATAACTCCCAAAGACAATTTGGAATTGGAAAAGTTACTGATCTGTGTCAGTGGAGTGTATCATTTCATCCACACTGATGAAATAGTTGGGTGGTTCATTGGAAAGCACACCAGAAGATCTAAGTTTAAATCCTAGTTATATGACCCTAAGCAAGTAACTTAACCTCTGTCTGCCTCAGTTTCCTTATCTATAAAATGGAAATAATTATGGTCCTACCTCTCAGAGTTGTTGTGAGGATCAGGTGAGATAATAATTGTAAGGCATTTAATACAATGTCTGGCACATTAGCTATGATGATGATATGGGCCTCCTGAGGTCAAATGTTTGACATCTCTGATGTAATCTAGCTCTTTTATTTCACAAGTAATGAGTAGCAGATTAATAATCAAATTCAAGTCTTTTGTTCCAAAAGGAGTATATTTTACACTTTTAATTGAAGTAATTAAATTCATCTTGTGGCCACTGTGCATTTAAATCCCTCTTTTCTTCCCTGAGAAACTGAGGTGGGAGGGGCAAAAGGAAATATTTAAAAACTCAGAACACCCATTTTATTTTGCACCTCAATTGGTCCTTTGGAGCTGTCAGGTCACACATATTCATTTGTGACCAAACCGTGATGTTTATCACCTGGGTGAATAGTTAAGTCCTTCTCATTTCCTAGGAGAGGCACAGATTGATAGGTAGCCTGACTAATGGCTAAAAAAAAAAAAAAAAAGAAAAATAGAAAGGAAATGAGGCGTCTAGAAATAGAAGCAAGTCTCCTGTCTCCAGCCCTCATCTAGGGCCTAGGTTCCTTTTCTGTATCTCAGTGACATATAATCAATGAGGAAAAATAACATGACCCACTATGACAGAAAGTATGTAGCTCCAAGTACTAAATTCAACTACTATCTATGGTGTAGTAGATCAATAGAGATTTAAAAGATGGCAACTGTTTTTGTTACAGGCAAAATTTTCTGTTGACAGTTTTACATTCCATTGAGGATACCCACCTAGGAAACCAAGCCCAGTTTCTACTCTGGGCTCTGCCATTGACTATGGACCTTTCCAGATTTCAGTTGGAAAAGGAAAAAAATATATAGTTTGTTCTTTATATTCTTGAAGGTCCCTTCTTTAAAATTTTATTAGCCCATAAATTCACCAATTTCTGTTTATCTGCAATTGGAAGGACACCTTTAAAGTCACTGAGTCCAGTTCCCTCATTTTATAAATGATTGTTTTTTTCTAAGTTAGTCATTCTATTTCTTATCTTTTAAAATTGTCACTTAAGAGTTTTTATCTTTAATAAATGTTTTGTTTTCCTCTCTGTGGCCCCAGAAACTTACATGACTATAATTGGAAAATGTGGCAGCTTTCTTCAGAATTTCAACAGAACATTAAAGCATGTTCTACCTAAACAAATGTAGGCTTAAGGCTAAAAATAGTGTCAGTAAGTAGGCCTCTGGTTCTTGTTCTATTTGTCATTTAGTTTAAAAAAAATGGGAGGGGAGCCATAGCGGGAGTTTAGGGACGTTTAGATCTGAGATTTAATCATCATCATCATCATCATCACCACCTACTTCCTCCCTTCCAACACCCCCCCCCATCATCATAGTTAACATTTAAATGGTGATCACTATGTGTGTAATTATTATCGAATTTGATGCTCACAACAATCCTAAGAGCTAGGTGTTAATATTATCTCCATTTTACAGATGAGAAGACAGAGATAAACAAAGTTAAGAGATTTGCCCAGAGTCACACAACAAGTAAGAGTCTGATGTCTGATTTTGAATTCAGATCTTTTCTGACTCTCGGACTGGCATTCTATCCACTGGGGCCCCTGCAACACTCCCTAGTACAGAAGGAACCATATTGAAATATAATTGGGAAATATTTTATAATAAAAAATAGAACATGGAAGATATCGCTTTGTGATTTTCTAAGTCAATATACACCCACAGGGAGCCTTATGTTTGGTTTGGTTTCCCCCCTCCTCCTTTCTTTTTGACGTAAAACCACTGGCGAAGATGTGAGGGTCTTTCAGTCTCTAGATATGCATGCTCCTACAAAATAGCTGACATCTAAATGCATAATAATACTTTTAATACTCTGAATATTTGGTCTTACCTTTAAAGTGACCCACAGAAATTAGTGACAACAGTGGGGACCTTGTTACATAAGGGTTTTTTGATTAGGCAGATTTGGATATGCTGAGTTGCATCAGGTTTCCTGGAACACAACCCAGAGTTGTAAAATCATAACAGAATGTGATTATTCTTTAAAAATGAGGGCTGTTGTTATTTATGCTTCATTCTGGAAGAAGGTCATTTCATCAGGGAGGTGATGCAAATGAAGTGGATTTGAGTGAGGGGGTGCTATGCTAAGTCACCAGCCTTCACTTTCTATTCAAGAGTCCTCTATGTCCAATGGCCAGTATGAATCAGGATGACTGAAGATGACCCGGAGGTGAGGCACTTAGGGTTAAGTGACTTGCCCAAGGTCACACAGCTAGTAAGTATCAAGTGTCTGAGGTCATTTTTGAACTCAAATCCTCCTGACTGTAGGGGCAGTGCTCTGTCCACTGCAATCTAAACCACAGAAGAGTGAATCCTTTCTTGTTAACGCCAATATTACAGAGGAATTTCAGTGAGAGTGGAGCTGCTTCACCTCTGCCTTCACCTCCTTCACCTCATTCAATGCCTAACAAAGAGTAGGGTAGTTAGTTTCTGGTGATTTAAATATGAGTTCAATTTATGCCCAATGTTTACATAATGCTTTAAGGATGAAAAAGTATTTTAGATTTTGTCTTCTTTGATTCTTATTAACCCCTTTGCTACTGTTATTACTTTCATTTTCTAGATGGGGATGCTGAGATTAAGATAAACCTTACCCAGGGCTGTGCAGCTATGAAGTGAGTCCCTGAGGTGAGATGTAATACTTTCCTGACACCAAGTCCAGTCCACCATCACGGGTCTGTTATATTCTGGTTATGTAAAGCTGGACAAGTCCCTTTACCTCTCAGTTTACCAGTCTGCAGGGTAAGGTGGGGAGGGGCAGGGTTGGGGTCATGATCTCTAAAGCCATTTCTGTCCCGAAACCCTTTGGAGCATGCATTTTTTTTTCATTTCTCTATCGGCTTGAGTATCGCTGTCCGTTCTTCCTTGCCTCAGACAAACATGAGAGCCTAAGGTGGAACTGGCCAAAAGGCCCAACGCTCTCTTAATTTTCCTTCTGACATGTTGCTGGGTGGTCTGGGCCCTTTCTGCGACTCTCAAAGTGACAAGAGTCCCCAGATTGGCAGATCTGGTAGCTTTGTTCAGGAGTTTAAGGCATTAGATTGGTGTGTATTCTAGAAACCTCAGGAGAGATAGCATTTACAAAGGGCTTTACAGATATTATGTCATTTGATCCTTTTTCCCTGTTTGTCAGATGAGGAAAACTGAGGCACAAGCTTGTCCGGGCTCAGAAACCTAGAAGCGGCTGGGGCGGGGATCTGAAGTGAACAAGGGCAGGTAAGGACGACAGAACCATCTAGTCCAAACCCTTCATTTTACAGATGAGGAAACTGAGGCCAAAGTACTGGATAGGTAGTTGGCCCGGAGATTAGGACCCGGACTTGAAGTCTGGCTTTGCTTGTACTGAAGCCCTTTCCTCCACAGCAGGTCGCCGAGTGAAGTAAAGCACACCTGGGTTCCCAGCCCCCTCCCCGGGGCACCCAAGCCCCAAGAGTCTCAGTCCCCGCTGGGAATGAGGATAAAGGAAGTAATGGGCAAAGTTCCGAGTCGGGGATGCCCATCCGTGGGGTGCCTAGGGCACGTCGGCAGGACGGCGCCTTCGCGCTTGGGGAGCCCCCGCCCCGACGTCCCTGGGACTCTGCGCCCCAGCCAGGCCGCCCCTCCGGCGTCTGCATCGAAGCGAGCAGGGAGGGAGCTCGGCCCCGCGGTGCCCGCGGTGCCCACGGTGCCCACGGGGCCCGCGGGGCCCGCGGGGCCCGCGGACGGACCCGCGTCTGCCCAGGCTCTGGCCCGGCTCATCCGCCCCGGACCTGCCAGCCCGGGCTGCTCTCCAGGCAGCACCCCCAGCCCGCCCCCTGTCCCAGGTGCTGCCCAGGCCCCTCGCGGCGCCCCGCAACAAGTGTCCCCGCTCGGGGCACTCACCGTACACCATGGCCCCCCCGGTTTCGTGCAGGAAGCGGACCCGGTGGTTCTTGAAGAGCCAGATGGTGAGGATGGTGAGGATGAGGAGGAAGTGGAAGACCAGCAGCTCCGCGGCGCCCTGGGGCTGGGAGCGGGGCGCCTCCCGCCGGGGCAGCGCTCGGGGGCCGCCCATGGAGCAGGCGGCGGCCCGGCCCGGCCCGCTCCCGGACGGACGGACGGACGGACGGACGGACGGACGCGCCGCGGCCCCGACGGCCCCGCCTGCTCGGCCCAGCCCGGCCCCGCGCTCGGCCCGGCGGCTTCGGGGCTCCCGGGGCCGCCGCCGCTCCTTACCACTTCCTGTTGCTCTCTTAAAGAGCCTGGCCAGCTGGGCTGGGCTCCCGGGGCCGCCCCGGCGCTCCGCCGCACCCCGGGGCTGCCCCCGGGCACACACGCACAGGCGGAGACCGAGAGACACTGACTGACAGAGGGACTGACAGGGAGACTGACAGGGAGACTGACAGGGAGACTGACAGAGAGACAGGGAGAGAGACTGACAGAGAGAGACAGAGAGACTGACAGGGAGAGACAGAGAGACTGACAGGGAGACTGACAGAGAGACTGACAGGGAGAGACAGAGAGACTGACAGGGAGAGACAGAGAGACTGACAGAGAGAGACAGGGAGACTGACAGGGAGAGACAGAGAGACTGACAGGGAGAGACAGGGAGACTGACAGGGAGACACAGGGAGAGACAGAGAGACTGACAGGGAGAGACAGGGAGAGACAGGGAGACTGACAGGGAGACTGACAGGGAGAGACAGGGAGAGACAGAGAGACTGACAGGGAGACTGACAGAGAGACTGACAGGGAGAGACAGAGAGACTGACAGGGAGAGACAGGGAGAGACAGAGAGACTGACAGGGAGACTGACAGAGAGACTGACAGGGAGACTGACAGGGAGACTGACAGGGAGACTGACAGGGAGAGACAGGGAGAGACAGAGAGACTGACAGAGAGACTGACAGGGAGAGACAGGGAGAGACAGGGAGAGACAGAGAGACTGACAGGGAGAGACAGGGAGAGACAGAGAGACTGACAGAGAGACAGGGAGAGACAGAGAGACACAGGGAGAGACAGAGAGACTGACAGGGAGAGACAGGGAGACTGACAGGGAGAGACAGGGAGAGACAGAGAGACTGACAGGGAGACTGACAGAGAGACTGACAGGGAGACTGACAGGGAGACTGACAGGGAGACTGACAGGGAGACTGACAGAGAGAGACAGAGAGACTGACAGAGAGACTGACAGGGAGACTGACAGAGAGACAGGGAGAGAGACTGACAGAGAGAGACAGAGAGACTGACAGGGAGACTGACAGGGAGACTGACAGGGAGACTGACAGAGAGACAGGGAGAGACAGAGAGACTGACAGGGAGAGACAGGGAGACTGACAGGGAGAGACAGAGAGACAGAGAGACTGACAGAGAGACTGACAGAGAGACAGGGAGAGAGACTGACAGGAGAGAGACTGACAGGGAGAGACAGGGAGAGACAGAGAGACTGACAGAGAGACTGACAGGGAGAGACAGGGAGAGACAGGGAGAGACAGAGAGACTGACAGGGAGACAGGGAGAGACAGAGAGACTGACAGAGAGACAGGGAGAGACAGAGAGACAGGGAGAGACAGAGAGACTGACAGGGAGAGACAGGGAGACTGACAGGGAGAGACAGGGAGAGACAGAGAGACTGACAGGGAGAGACAGAGAGACTGACAGGGAGACTGACAGGGAGAGACAGAGAGACTGACAGAGAGACAGGGAGAGAGACTGACAGGGAGAGACAGAGAGACTGACAGGGAGACTGACAGGGAGACTGACAGAGAGACAGGGAGAGACAGAGAGACTGACAGGGAGAGACAGGGAGACTGACAGGGAGAGACAGGGAGAGACAGAGAGACTGACAGGGAGACTGACAGAGAGACTGACAGGGAGACTGACAGAGAGAGACAGAGAGACTGACAGAGAGAGACAGAGAGACTGACAGAGAGAGACAGAGAGACTGACAGGGAGACTGACAGAGAGACTGACAGGGAGACTGACAGGGAGACTGACAGAGAGAGACAGAGAGACTGACAGAGAGACTGACAGGGAGACTGACAGAGAGACAGGGAGAGACAGAGAGACTGACAGAGAGACTGACAGGGAGACTGACAGGGAGACTGACAGGGAGACTGACAGAGAGACAGGGAGAGACAGAGAGACTGACAGGGAGAGACAGAGAGACTGACAGGGAGAGACAGGGAGAGACAGAGAGACTGACAGGGAGACTGACAGAGAGACTGACAGGGAGACTGACAGAGAGAGACAGAGAGACTGACAGAGAGAGACAGAGAGACTGACAGAGAGAGACAGAGAGACTGACAGAGAGAGACTGACAGGGAGACTGACAGGGAGACTGACAGAGAGAGACAGAGAGACTGACAGAGAGACAGAGAGAGAGACAGAGAGACTGACAGAGAGAGACAGAGAGACTGACAGGGAGACTGACAGGGAGAGACAGGGAGAGACAGAGAGACTGACAGAGAGAGACAGAGAGACTGACAGAGAGACTGACAGGGAGACTGACAGAGAGACAGGGAGAGAGACTGACAGGGAGAGACAGAGAGACTGACAGGGAGACTGACAGGGAGACTGACAGAGAGACAGAGAGACAGGGAGAGACAGAGAGACTGACAGAGACTGACAGAGAGACAGGGAGAGACAGAGAGACTGACAGGGAGAGACAGGGAGAGACAGAGAGACTGACAGAGAGACTGACAGAGAGACAGGGAGAGACAGAGAGACTGACAGGGAGAGACAGGGAGAGACAGAGAGACTGACAGGGAGACTGACAGGGAGACTGACAGAGACAGAGAGACTGACAGGGAGACTGACAGGGAGACTGACAGGGAGAGACAGGGAGAGACAGGGAGACTGACAGAGAGACCGGGAGAGAGACTGACAGAGAGACTGACAGAGAGACAGAGAGAGACTGATAGAGAGACTGGGAGAGAGACTGACAGAGAGACAAAGAGAGACTGACAGAGAGACAGGGAGAGACTGACACAGAGACAGGGAGAGACAGAGAGACTGAGACAGAGAGACCGGGAGAGACTGACAGAGAGACAGGGAGAGAGACTGACTGAGAGACAGGGAGAGAGACAGGGAGAGACTGACAGAGAGACAGGGAGAGAGACTGACTGAGAGACAGGGAGAGAGACAGAGAGAGACTGACAGAGAGAGACTGACAGAGAGACAGAGAGAGACAGAGAGACTGTGACAGAGAGACAGACACAGAGACAGAGAGACTGACAGAGAGAGACTGACAGAGAGACCGGGAGAGACTGACAGACAGAGAGAGAAAGAGACAGAGACAGAGAGACTGAGACAGAGAGAGACTGACAGAGACCGGGAGAGACTGACAGAGAGACAGACACAGAGACAGAGAGACTGAGACAGAGAGAGACAGAGAGACAGAGAGAGGGAGAGACAGGAAGACTGACACAGAGACAGAGAGACAGAGAGAGACAGGGAGAGACTGACAGAGAGACAGAGAGACAGGGAGAGACTGAGACAGGGAGAGACAGACAGAGAGACAGAGAGACAGGGAGAGACTGACAGAAAGAGAGAGAGAGAGAGGAACAGGGAGAGACTGACACAGGGAGAGACTGACAGAGACAGACAGAGAGACTGAGACAGACAGGGAGACTGACACAGGGAGAGACTGACAGAGACAGACAGAGAGACTGAGACAGACAGGGAGACTGAGACAGACAGACAGACAGAGAGACAGAGAGAGAGAGAGAGAGAGAGAGAGAGAGAGAGAGAGAGAGAGAGAGAGAGAGAGAGAGAGAGATCCTCTCTTCCAGGAGAAGAATGTTGGAACTGTAACAGGCTAGCTTTCACTCTTCTCTCTTTCTTCTTTCTTTCCTTCCTTTCTCTCTTCCTTCCTTTCTCTTTTTCTTCCTTCCTTCATTCTCTTTCTTTCTTTCTTTCTTTCTCTTTTTCTTTCTTTCTTTCTTTCTTTCTTTCTTTCTTTCTTTCTTTCTTTCTTTCTTTCTTTCTTTCTTTCTCTTTTCTGTCTTTCTTCCTTTCTCTTTTTCTCTATTTCTTTCTTTAATTCTTCCTTTCTCTTTTCTTTTTCTCTTTCTCTCTCTTTTTTCTTTCCTTCTCTCTTTCTCTTTTCCTTTCTCTCTTCTTCTTCTTCTTCTTCTTCTTCTTCTTCTCTCTCTCTCTCTCTCTCTCTCTCTCTCTCTCTCTCTCTCTCTCTCTCTCTCTCTCTCTCCCCCCATTTTAGAAAATTGACCAGGAGAACAAGGGAAGCCAAAAAGACAAAGATTAGGTCCCACTTATGACAGATAAGGCAAATCACTTAAACTCTCAATGTTCTAGCAACCCTTCTACGATTATAAATTAAGAAGACTTTTATTAGGAGAGAGCTTTCTCTACCAGAAACTTTCATATATTAGGGGTTCTTTACCTGGAGTCCATGGGCTATGTAAATTTGAAACTCTTAATATTTGGTAATTGTATTTAATTGTAAATGATTTCTTCCTCTTATATGTATTATTTTATATTATTTTATTTTTCTTGATATTTTATTTCATTTCTCCAATTACATTGGAGTTTTTCAACATTCATCTATTTGCATATTTATAAGTTAACATGTCCTATTTTTATATACCCAAAAATGTTATTCTGAGGAAAAATCCATATTCTTCACCAAATTACTTAAGAGGACTATTAAGCACACATACACACATACTCTCTTTCCTACTCCAATGAAGCCACAGATTTACCTCTTAACCACTTCCCCATTTAAATTATTTTTTCCATATAAAGAGAAAGGCCTTATTTGAACTTTATTTGAACAACATTTTTTGAGATGCAGAAGACAATACTTAAATCTAGGGTAATTAATTGAAGCTTAAGAAAAGCCTCACAAGTCATATCCATTCCCCTTCCTTTAACAGGAGAGGTAATTGAAACCCAGAGAGATTTTGATTTACCTAAGAAGAGCTGAAACTTCAGTAGGAACCTGGTTTATTCCATTCAATTAACTAATTGAGTCCAAATTCAGTGAACTTTCTACATCATAGTGGCTCTATTCATGCATCCTAATACAAAAGAGGTTTTCCTCCCCAACAAGATGTCAACCAACAGTGTGGATAATTTGTATGATTACCTATTTAACCCAGGTGCTGGCTACTAGTCCCCATTTTTGGTCTCTTTTGTTTTCAGTAGAGAAATGAATATTTTACAAGACCAATGTCTATCTGGTTTTTGCAAGACAATGGGGTTAAATGACTTGCCCAAGGTCACACAGCTAGGTAATTATTAAATGGCTGAGGCCATATTTGAACTCAGATTATCCTGACTCCAAAGCCCAAATTATTTGAACATTTGTTAGCATGGAACCTAGACAAACTTTTCTATGACTTAGTAGACAATTCTCTAGGAATCAGGAAAGTTGCATAAATGATAAGTGACTTGTCCAAGGTCATACACGTAGTATGAGAAACGTCATATGAACTCACAAATTCTTGTCTCCAAGTCCAAGTCCAGCTAGAATGTTGTCTAATTTACTCTTGCCTCTCAGACAATTTGGGGGGGGGTATGTTGCAAATGGGGTTAAGTAACTTACTCAAAGTCACACAACTAGGCAATTATCAAGTATTTGAGTTTGGATTTGAACTCAGGTCTCTTGACTCCATGGCTGGTGCTCTATCCACTGTACCATCAAGCTACCCCCCAACAAATAAAAAAAACCACTGAAAATCCCCAACTCTCAACATATTTTGCTTTTTTTTTTTTGTTACAACTGTGTTCTTTGGTTAAATTGAGGCAAAGAAGAAAGTTTTTAAAGAAAATTCATCCGAAGATTAAGGAAAAATCAGATATACTTAGCAGCATCACCCAATATAGTATATTTCAAATGGGAGAGGACTTTTGCCAGAGTCTGGGGAGGACTGAAAGATTAAATGCCTTCATCCCTGTCTTGGGCAGTAATACAATGGCAGCCCTTGAATGAAATGATTTCTCTAGAATAAAAGAGCTCTTTTAGTAAGCACTCCTTTCTGAAAGAAAAATATCCTTCCTTTCACTTGTTTACTTGGCTCTTTCTGAATTACAGACTTGAATACTAAAAAAAGGAAAAAGATAAAATTCTGATCTGAGTATAATTTCTTCTTAAATCAATGTTCTGAGCTGTTTGACTCATATAATTCACAATAAAAAGCAACTGGTTCTTTGTAATTGTTGGGTGAATTTTTCTCCTAGCCCTCGGTATTTTTTTGACAGGTGGAATTATTATTGTTCAGTTGTGACCCCATTTGGGGTTTTCTTAGCAAAGATGCTGGAGGGGTTTGCCATTTCCTTTTCCAGCTCATTGTACAGATGAGGAAACTGAGGTAAGGGGGGTTAAATGACTTGCCCAGGGTCATAGAGCTAGGAAGTATCTGAATTGCATTTAAACCTAAGTTTTTCTAACTACAGACCTGTAGCACTATCCACTGCTCCACCTAGCAGCCTCGAGATATAATTACCCAGGTATACTTGCCACACTAACAGGAAGTAAGTTGTAACACAGGAACTCTTTACTCTTTAAAAAAAAATAACATATTTTGGGTTATTAACTGTGTGACTCTAGACAAGTCATTTAACCTCATCTAATTCTCTCTCTCTGTATAATATATGTATATATGTATGCATGTGCATATATATTTCTTTTAAAATATTTTGATAACCCCATTGCAATATAATTGATTTCCCATGATCATTATGGATCTATTGTTAGCATGGTTATAAATGTAGAGCCTATATTAGATTACCTTTGTCAAGGGGCTCAGGGAGGTAATCAAGGGAGAGAGAAAAATGTAAAACTCAAAACCTTGCAACAAAAGATTGGTGAAAACTATCATTACATGTAATTGGAAAAGCAAATAAATAAAATATTAAAACAAAACAAACCAATTGTTTCCTTTGTAATCATATATATATATATATATATTCTATTTTAAACATTTAAGAATGTTATTCTGTTTTTTAAAAAGTCCATATATATTATCAGACTTCCAAGGGGGTCCATTTCACATCAAAGTTTTAAGGACAGTAGATTCCAAAGGAATGGGCACAAGCCTTGTCTCTGACACTTGCAGACTGTGTGACTGAGCAGGAGGTAACATACCCTTTCACCGCCTGAAGAGGCTTCTGAAGAAGTTGCAGAGGAGGGGCAGCTAGGTGGTGCAATAGGTAGAGCACCAGCCCTGTAGTCAGGAGGACCTGAGTTCAAATCCAACCACAGACACCTAATAAATTACCCAACAGGGTGATCTTGAGCAAGTCACTTAACCCCATGGCCTTGCAAAAAACAAAAATAAAAAAAAAACTGCAGAGGAGGTGGGGACCTAATTGGGAGAAGATCTATCACAGGTTTAGCCACTATGACTAATTGCCCATATCCTAGGGTCTATTAGTATGTGCTAGTGATTTAATATTGATTACAGAAGCATGTAATTTTGAAACACGATATGAGTAATTCCTTTATGAAGAGGAGTTCAGATGAGCAAGCAAACACTTCAGCTTCCCTTCCTCTCCTGTCAGCTCACTGACATTGGCTCATCTATCTAGAACGGCTGGTTGTTTTGTGATATCTAATTCCTCTGCAGACTTCCTTGCTGACTTGAACTCTCCAGTGTGTTGTTCTAGCTGTCCCAGATGTTCCCCAGCACACTCTCCTTTTTTTGGCAAGCACATTGAAGATGACTCATAACTAATAAGCAGGCTGTTTTGGAACCTGTCAACTACAGCTCAAGAAGGTTTCGACTAGCTGCTCCAACAAGTTCTGCCCTTGTAAGTTTTGCAAACCGATGAGTTTGGACATGAGTTTTCAGATTTACAAGATACCCCCAATTCAGAAGCCAGCAAGCGTCTGTGGTTTTCTGATAAAACCACTGAACATCATATTTCCTCTAGCTGTAGGTTATGCTGAAGAAGCTCCTTAAGAAGTTGCAGAGGAGGGGCAGCACATGAAAATGACTTCCTTGAATTACCTTACCATGGACTTTTAGTCCTCAATTGTTCACAGAAGCATCAGAAGCTTGTCTTCATCTAGCAACCATTTAATGTGGAGTTGGAGGCAAAAGGAAGAAGGAAAGTTTTCACCTACTCTATGGAAAGTAGTGATGAGGTTTATCATCATGTTGAGGCTTTGTGAATAGATTTTTGGATTATATTAATCGAATTAAATTAATTTTAAAAATTTAATTTATTTAATTTGTTACACATTTCTTATGCATTTAATTTTAATTCATTAATATGTAATTTATTTAATATTTAATATTATCAATTAGTAATTTAATAATGACTTCATTCATATTAATTTAAAGTTATCTAAACAAATTAAAAATATCATTATATTCATGAATAAAAGAATCATGGATCTAAAAAGGGATTTCAAAGACCTCATATTTTGGGAATAAGATGAGATCCAAGGAAGTGAAATGACTTTTCCACAATCACACAGGTGCAAGGTGGGATTTGAATTCAGTTCTACTTCCAGAGTCAGTATGCTTTCCTATATCCCTTAGGATTATATTAAATTAATTAAATTTTTAAAAATTATTAGTTTACTGCATATTTCTTAGGCATTTAATTTCAATTCATTAATAGGTAATTTATTTAATATTATATTATGCTATCAATTATTAATTTGATAATGATTTTATTTATATTGATGTAAAATTACCTAAATAAGTTGAAAATAACAACATATTCATGAGTAAAAGAATCATGGATCTAAAAGATATTTCAAAGTCCAGCTAGTCCAGCCCTCCTATTTTAGGGAAAAAAAATGAGGCCCAAGGAAGTGAAATGACTTTTGCACAGTCACATGGGAGAAAAGAAGGATTGGAATTCAGTTCTACTTTCAGAGTCATTGTGTTTTCCTGTATCCCATGCTGCATCCTGGCTTAAGATCTGCAAAACCTTCTTCCCAAAAGCAGTATCATTGTTCCTATTTTACAAATGAGAAAACCTAAACACTGAAATTGTGTCTTGTTCAGGTAAAGGCAGGTACTAAATGTCTGTGATAGGATTTGAACCCACACCTTTGACTTCAAGGGTCTCATTCTAATATATCAACACAGGAAGGTAAAAACTAGGTCAAGATCCTGATAACATTTCACTTTGTGAGATTCAGTTGTCATTTAGTTTCAACTTTTCAAAAATTGATTGTCATCTCCTGTTAAGGATCCCTCCTAGATTTGAGGCATCTGAAAATCAATTCGGATGCTGGCTCTATCCAAGTCACTGATAAAATGCTATACAGCACAGGAATCTCTAAGGTACCTTTTAGTTCTAATCTTAAGGTGTTAATTGGTGGAGAGAAGAGAGAGGAGGAGATTAGAAATAAAGAAATTTGGTCTGTACTGCTGCATAGAAACAACATTATACATGATTAATATAGTGTTTCGCATTCTATGTATTGTTTTAAGGTTCACAGAACATTTTTCATAAATTTTCTCATGTAATCACCACAGCAACCTAGGAAGATAGGGGCTATTATCATTATCCCCTTTAGCATTTGAATAAATTGAGGGAAAAGAGATTAAATGCCCAGGGTCACACAACTAGCAAGTGTCTTGAGGCAGGATTTGAATTCAGGTCTGCTGATTAGGCAGCTTGGTGACACAGAAAATAAAAGTACAGGGCCTGGAGTCAGAAAGATTCATCTTTTTGAATTCAAATCCAACACTAGAAATTTCTTAATAGTTGTGTAATCATGGGCACACCACTTAACTCTGGTTGCCTTGGTTTCATCATTTGTAAGATGAGCTAGAGAAGGAAATGGTAAACCACTCCAGTAATCTTGCTAAGAAAATTCCAAATGGTATCACATGACCGATTAGCATTCTATCCACCCAGTCCACCCCCCTCTCCCCCCCACCCAGACCCCTTAATTTCTCTCTCTCTCTCTCTCTCTCTCTCTCTCTCTCCACTTGGACCTCAGTTTAATCATCTTTAAAATAAAGGGATTAGACTTGATGACTTCAAAGTTCCCTTCCTGTAATTCTATGATTCAATTACTTATTAAGGGTTAGCTTAGCATATGCAAGAGGATTTCAAGGTTTGAAAGTCATGGCATATCAATCTCTCATGAAAAATCCAAACTGGATTTTTCACTCAAAGATATCTGATTGTAGTTTTTAAGACCACCAAAAGGAATAGGAGGGAGAACTAAGGAGCATCCAAATTTCATAAATGCTAATATAATAGACATAAAGAGATCAAGACTCTGTGACTTCTGGACATAATATTCTCTTTTAACCAATGAGGAAACTAAAGATCGGAGTAGCTAAGAGATTTTATCAGGACCCCATTCCTAATATGTATAGGTAGAATTTGAAACCAGGTATCTATTTCCTAACATAGTCACATTTTTTCCCAATACACCATGTCATTTCATTTATCAATAATAATTCAGGCATAACTGACATATTCATCAACTATCATAATTCATAGACACTATTATTTATAGTGATAAAAAGGTCATTGGAAGTTGTTGAAGATCATCCATTGTTACCCATAAAATAATGTAATGGTTCAAGTTTTGTAAGAAATGGTAGGTACTTAATAAATGCTTGTTAGATTGATTTGGATAAGAAAATATTTCCTCTTTAGGATATCCTCAGCAATATTTCTTGCTGAAAGAAACAAATAAATATAATCTTTCCTAATTTTGATTGTCTAGTAATTTGACTGAGTTGAGACTGATGCAGTAATCCAGGGTTGAAAAGTGAGGAGGGCTGTATCTGAGTGGTAGCTTTAGGAATTGTGAGAAGGTCATAGGATGTATACACAAGATATTGGGAAGAGAGAAACAACAAGATTTGAAATTAAATTGCATTTGTGTGGTGAATACAAGAAAAGGGTTGAGGATGACACTGAGGTTAAATACCATGTGGCCACTTTTCAACAAAAAGTCTGATGCATACCTGGACAGTTCATCTGTGGGAAACCTTTCTTGATTCACTGGAGACTCTAGTGTCTCACCATTATCTTGGATTTAGTTTTGGATATAATTATTTTGAATATAATTTTGAATATTTGGATATATTCTTGGATATGAAGAATTTTGAACATATTTACTATGCACATATACAAATACAATGAAAGTTTTGTGAGGGTGGAGTTATTTCATTTTTATCTTTGTAACCCAAGCACCCAAACAGAGTTCCTGGTGCCTAATAGGCATTTAATAAATGTTTATTGATTGATTTATTCAATATGACTTCACCCTCATTTTTTAATCTCCCTATAATATCATTTATTATGGGGCCTTTTAATCTTATGTAAACATTTTTATTTATTTTATTTTAAATGATCCATTATTTATTGTATTATAAATTATTTATTTTATTAGAAATTATTAGAAATTTTATTATAAATTATATATAAATTATTTCTAAATTAAAATTTATTATAAATCATAAATTATTTTGTCATAAATTATAAATTTAAATAAATTCTTATTTATCCAATTTTTAATTTATAGAATTATTGTGTAAGTATTCACACTATAAAAATTAGAACAAATCAGGTCTGGATTTATTGTTTTGTTTATAATTGAGAAATTGGTGAATATGTTAATATTGCAGACTGAACTATAAAATGTCATGTGTACTTTTCTTTTTAAACCGTAAAGTTAGTTGTTAAGCTTTTGCCAGCATACTACTGGCTTATTTATTCCTTCAAGAATTTTCCATTCAAACACAGTAAAATTAAAAAAAAATTGCAAAAGAAACTGCAAATCTATTATGTACAATTTAATATTCATTTTAAATATATATTAATGCTATCATGTAAATTTCTTTTTTCCTTCTCTTTTCTTCCCTCCCCTAATCTGGAGATAGCTACCATTAGAATCTCTCTCTCTCTCTCTCTCTCTCTCTCTCTCATATAAATATATATGTATGTATGTATGAAATCACATGTAAAATCAACCTATACATACTTCTATTTATCAGTTCTTTCTCTGGAAACAGATAACATTTTTCTTCATATGACCTTTGTAGTTAATTTGATTATCTATAATACTCAAAATGACTTATTCATTCAAAATTGTTCTTAAAATAATATCGCTATTACTGAATACAGTCTTCTCTTGGTTCTGCTCATTTTGTTCTACATTATTTCATGAAAGTATATCCATGTTTTTTTTTAATTTTAAAATATTATCTTAAGTCTCTTGCATGAAAAGTTTTGGATGAATTATTCAGCTAACTCCCTCTCTGGCTTCTCTGTTGCTTCATATGTTTTCAATTCAGTACATGCTTTTTTAAAAAAAAAATATTTGCAACTAAGAAACAAGCTGAATCATACATGCTTAATCCAGCAATCATTAAATAGAATCTGAAGACCTATTACCAAGTCAATAAAAACCAGATATAGGGCAAATGGAGCAGCAAATTGGTTTCAGATAAGACTAGTGAATTCCTCTTCATTTAAATCTCCCTTGGTTTTATTTTTGAAAGGGGAGAAGAGAAGATCTACCAGTGATCAATCCCTAAACATTTATTAAGTGCCTACCAGGTGCCAGACAGCATAATAGACAACAACAAAACAGTCTTTTTCCTAATTAGAAAGTTTTTTGGCAGAGATGTGATGAAGTCTGCTCTAACCAATCCCTCAGTGGTTAAATGTTCAGTAAGAGCATTTACATCCTTGAAATGTAAACAAATCAAGTCTTGATTTATTCTTTTGTTGATTGGTTAGATTTGAAAAAATGATGGAGAAAATGTTAATATTGAAGAGTAAATTTTAAGATGAAATTTTTATGAGAAAATTGGTTTTTGAACATTTACTCATATCATACTGGCTTATTGATTCATTCAAGAAACTGAGTACCTACTGTTAGGACAAGGAATACTTATAAAGATAGGTAAGATAGTGGTTGCATACCACTGAGAGGACTGTAATCTATTAGAGGTAACCAAGACATGTATAAACTAAGCAAATATAAAGCACGAATGTCTATGACACAGACATATATATCAAGAAAGACAATGATTAAAAATGAAAGCCCCCAATATACCAAGTTATATATAACAGCACTTTTGATATAGCAATGTTTCCAAAATTGGCAGGAAAGGAGAATATTTTTGCATTAGAGAATGGCATGAACAAGGAGCATGGAGGTGGGGAAGCAAATGATTCATTCAGGGAGGAATAAGTGACCTCTTAAACTCACAGTTTATTTTTCATTCTCACTCTAGAAAATCCAGTGAGCACAGTTCTCATTTCCATAGCATATATGAGGTGATAGAATCACTAGAAATCTCCCATTAGGGAACTGTCAAAGGGAGTTTTCTTACAGTAAAATTCCCAGAGGTCAGTTCTCATTGTGTTTTATTTCCTTGTTTTGGTTTTCTTATAAAGTCTTGGGTTTAATGTTCATATTATATAACTTAAATATGTTTAAAAATTCGATGTTTAAAGTAATTTGTTTGGAGAATTTGTTTTTAATTGGCATAGAATAGTAGTTTTAAAGCTAGAAGAACCCTTAATTCAACCAACTCAATTTATAAATGGAACAACTGAGACCTATGGAAGTCATTTTTGCCCATTTGTAAAACAAAGAGGTGAGATTTGAACCCAGATCCAAGAATTCCCAATCCATCGTTGTGTCCACTACACTACATTAAATGATGTAATTTGTTAATGGCCCTGGCAAAGAGATGAGAGACTGCCCTTATCTCTGTTGAGTGGTAGAATCAAGGACTTCAATCCAGTAATGTATTCTAATGACCTGGTACAGGAGCTATAGCAGAATAGAGACGTGTGTGTGTGTGTGTGTGTGTGTGTGTGTGTGTGTGTGTGTGGTGAGGGAGATAGAAGACAGCAATATGGCAGAGAGGGTAGAAGTTAGAATTCTGTAGAATTCTGTTATCAGACTCTTACAAAAGGAAAACAGATGTTATAGAGTACTCAAAATTGGATCAGACTTCAAAGATGCCAAAATCATCCTTTGCATCCTA
This sequence comes from Macrotis lagotis, assembly GCF_037893015.1. Taxonomy (NCBI): domain Eukaryota; kingdom Metazoa; phylum Chordata; class Mammalia; order Peramelemorphia; family Peramelidae; genus Macrotis; species Macrotis lagotis. Next base: position 52,572,749 of record NC_133663.1, on the reverse strand, counting down.
GACCATCACCTGTTGTCCTGACTTTTGTTTTGCCACTGGACTTCAATAATTGAAAGAGAGAGAGTAGGACTGGCAATGTTGTGAAACTCTATCTCACTTAAATCCAATTCACTAGCAGGTCAAGCCATCACCCCCTGATGACATTGGTCCTCTTTGAAAACGAAGGACAAATAACAAAAGCAAATAAGGACACTCTGGGTAGGTCATGATTTCTGATTATGCTAGCTTATATGGTTATGAGTATCAAATGAGATACTTTACACGAAACATTTTACAAACTTTAATATTTAAATATTAACTATTATTATGATAGTGAGACGATGAAGATCAAGGGATTCTCAGGCTCATAGTAGTAATCACCATAAAGAATATTTCATAATCCAATCTGACTCCGTATCACTCCTTTTATTTTATTTTAATGTACACAATAATTGATCCTTCTTCATTTCTTTTCCACTTATTCTTTTCCCACAGATCCATCTGTTGCCTGACCCACTTTGGAAAAAAAAAACAGGTTCTAAATCACTTCCAAATGTAACAAGTATACCAATAATGATGGCTGCTAGGTTTGGGGATGATAGATCAATATTCCCTCTTCTTGTTCACTAAAGAGAGCTCTTCACTAAGGAGAGTGTTGGGAACCTTTGTGTATGGGAGTTTTGTGAATTATCTTCACCTAGTGTCCTTGAACACCAGAGTCTTATCTTGCTAAGTGCCATAGGAGTGGGAGTGGATTAGAGACTGGAAAGGTATTTAGATACTGGTGTTTTGGAGACTAAATGGAGCACTTGGAGATCTTGATGGCGTACTTGTCTCCTTTGTCATCCTTGTCTCCTGCCCCTCCAGTGCTTGCCTGGGGAAGATTGAGGGAGCCCAGAAGTGGAACTCAACATATGGTGTCCAACAAGGACTAAACATATGGCACAAAGATGTGTTATCTGAGTAAAGTCTGGAAGGAGGACATAGAAGATAAAGGCAAGAAAACCAGGCAACATCCCAGAGTGGAGGATTCTGGAGAAAGTAACAGGTTTATTTGTTATTTAGAGGGCTGCTTTTAAACAAAGAGGAACCAGTGGAAATGAGAAAACAATTATTTAACATTGGGGAGTCAGTGGAAAGTAGAGTCTTTGAGGCAGTTCCCCAGGGGATGAAGCTTCTTGCTCAGCAGGAGTCTGTACCAATGCCAAGAAGAGGTTGCTGAGGACCTGCTTGCTGCTCCTTTTGGCTGGGGCTGCTGGCCTGATTGTGCTATGCTTGTTAAGCCTGATTCAAACCCTTAAACCTATGGCAACTTTAGAGACTTCTCATAGTTGCCAAAGGCCCTGATGCAGACTTTGACATAGACCCCGACAACTAATTGCACTGCAGAAGCCGCAACAAGTTTCACTTGCCAGCCTACACCCAGTGGCATTGCTTGGCAGAAGAGGGCTGTGGATGGAACACTAGCTGTGCTTCCTGTATGAAGAACAAAGGCGGACAGTTTGTAATGGTGTTGACTACTGTTTAAAAAATGCAACAACTCCAGATTGTACTGTCAACATCTTAAGTAATTTCAAATGCTTTCTCTCATTCTCTGTCCTTTCCACCCTCTGCAGAGAGAGTGGGGAGGGAGAAGGGAAATCTTCCTTTTTGGAGCTTCAAAACTCAAGCTTATGTCTCAAATGGAATGCAGGCTTTGCTTCAAGGACAAGATCCCTCCAAAACCTTATTTTAGAAATCAAGGGGTGGCAGCTAGGTGGTGCAGTAGATAGAACACTGGCCCTGGAGTCAGGAGTACCTGAGTTCAAATCCAGCCTCAGATACTTAATAATTACCTAGCTGTGTGGCCTTGGGCAAGCCACTTAACCCTGTTGCCTTGCAAAAAAAAAAAACACCTAAAAATAAAGAAATCAAGGGACTCCCCATGCCTTTTTCCTGGTTTTGGGGGGGGGGGGCGCTGGGCAATGACTATGTTTTTCAATAGGTTATTAATTGGGAAACCGTGGTTCAAATTAGGAAAAAAGGGTAAGAAGATTTTTTTTTCTTGGATTGAGAAATTTGGATTTTGTCTTATGAAGTCTGTGCCTATGGCTTCTATTTCTGTTGCCTGGTCTTGATTGGTTATGTGTGTATGTATATATTTGAACATCTAGGACATTTTACGTCTCTCTACTGGCCTGGAGAGGTGGGAAAATGTTTCTATATTCTGAGATCTGGTACTGGCCAGGGTATTAGTCTCAGCTTGGTAAATTGAGAGTTGTTTCTGTGTGTTAGTGTTAGTGTCTAAACTCCTATTTGTACGTAATTCAGATCTGAAATAGTTAAATGTTACCTGAGTTAAAAGTTACTCCTTTTAGTTTGGGTTTTGCATTTGATTGATTTGAAAGGTATTTTGTTGGCAAAAGAAAAAACTTTATAATCTTTGCCTGTTTGTAAATTGGGGATAAAATGTATTTCAATGAATTTGGGAATATTGGTTTCACTATTGTTTAACTGACATTTGTGCATACTATTTTTGAACTTTTGTTTACAACTTATATAGTATTCATTATTTAATAATTTTGTTTCAAAAACAAGAAGGGGGATATGTTGGGAACCGTTGTGTATGATGGCTGCTAGGTTTGGGGATGATAGATCAATATTCCCTCTTCTTATTCACTAAGGAGAGCTCTTCACCAAGGAGAGTGTTGGGAACCTTTGTGTATGGGAGTATTGTGAATTATCTTCACCTAGTGTCCTTGAACACCAGTCTTGTCTTGCTAAGTGCCATAGGAGTGGGAGTGGATTAGAGACTGGAAAGGTATTTAGGCACCTGTGTTTTGGAGAATAAATGGAGCACTTGGAGATCTTGATGGAGTACTTGTCTCCTTTGTCATCCTTGTCTCCCACCCCTCTAATGCTTTCCTGGGGAAGATTGAGGGAGTCCAGAAGGGACTCAACAGGAGAACTCTGTCAGCTTTGGTCCCACATGCTCATGCACTCAAGGACTAAATTCAGTTCTGCAAGTGATAAACCACTTCAAAGAAGGGTCAGTATATTTTTTTTCTATTTTTTGGTTTCTTATTTTCCTATACCAGAGACCCAGTAAAAATGAACAAAAACTTGGGTTTAATCTCATGTCTATCTCCTCAAAGTGGATAATAGAAATGTACTTAATGTACAGTGTAAATCAGATATAGGGTAGCTATTTATTTCTTCTTCACAAAAGACTTCATGGCTCATAAGTATTCATTTATAGAAAAAAAAAGAAACCTTATATCTGTAGCAGCAGGAAAGCTATGATGATTTCCTGGAAGCCTAATAATCAAAACATAAAGACACAGCAATTTACAGAATTCCTAAGTGGATATTTGCATTTCACCTCAGACCTCCAGTGTTCAAACAAATTTCTCCATGTCCACATCCTCCATGAACTAGACCAGGGTCCAGGGTTTCTCTACTTGTTTTTGGTTTATTTTCTCTAAGAAAGACATTATTGTAGAACACTTGAGCCAGGAAGAAGAACAAGAGCAAGAACAAGAAAGAAGAACAAGAAGGAAAAAAAGAAGGAAAGAGGAGGGGGGGAGGAGGAGGAGGAGGAGGAGGAGGAAGAAGGAAGAAGAAAGAAGCGAGAAGAAGCGAGAAGAAGCAAGAAGAACGAAGAAGAAAGAAGATGAAGAAGAAAGAAGGAAGAAGAAGAAAGAAGAAAGAAAAAGAAGAAGAAGAAGAAGAAGAAGAAGAAGAAGAAGAAGAAGAAGAAAGCCAGAGGTTCAACGTGATCTAGCTGAGCCCCTGACCTAGTTGCCCTCTTAGTACCAGGGTAGAATCAGCTGCCCTATTTCTCTCCCTTTGATAGGAAGTCCCAGAATTATATGATACCACCTGTAGAGTGGAAAGAAGATGAAGAAGAAAGTCATTTACCTAACTATGGTAGGACACAGAGATTATATATAACACTTTCTTTTCTCATATAGTTCTTCCTCTTTCCTTTTTTTTTTATTTTTGACTTATAGGAAAATGGTAAAAGTTCAATTAGGTAGTGTGAGTGGTATAAAATGGTACTTATTTATATTTCTGAGTAATCTCAAAGTGAGCTTCTTAGTAAATCTAGCAATGTGAGTCACACATTGGTTATAGTTAAAACAATAACTCAGTGATGAGTTAGAGATTCTTCCATCAGCACATTACTTATTTTTCCACATAGACAGAAAGTCCTTTTATAATTGTGGATTGGTAGGTTAAACATTACATTGAAGAGTCTCCCTGGGCAAAGATGAAGAATTCTTTTCTTTATAAACAAAGCATGAACTTTTTTTAATAAACAAATTGATGCAGATAGAATTCCTTTTCCATTTCACATAGAAAACTTTTTAAATAAAGTCCTTGGTCATTTAAAAATATTAATAACAGAAGTTTAAAAGCATGATAGAAATAACTACCAAATGTCATTTTAAAAACATAAATTGAATTTTAACTTTCATTAAATTCAGTTCCATAAACATATATTTAGTTTCACGAGAAAAAGATTTGTGGTTTTGCAGAGTGGAGTGAAAAGAAGGCCTACTTCAGGATTCAAGTAAATTGGGTACACTTTTGGAAAAACTTGATCCCAGGCAATATGGATTAGACTTTTGTCACACTTTCCTGGATCAGCGATCAATCCTTTTTGGTACACACCTCCCACTAAGCTTTCTCTCTTCCCCTTTTCACAGGATAAGGGTATCAGCCAATATCCTATAGTCAAACATAAGAGACCAGAGCATATGTGTTCATCCCCATGGAGTCAGAACAAATGTTCCACAGACTAATCCCTATTCTATAGATAACATAGATTTGCCCCTATCATTGTCTTTAATTAAAGAGCTGAATTTTTGGCTTTATCAGAGAACGTTAGAAGAAAGATGAAGGCATGAACTTGAAGTAGTAGCTTCTAGTCATATATGTATCTATCTGAAGTCTTGCAAATAACCAACAAGGCTCTAAGCTGAAAAGAAAAGAGCAAAGAAGGAATCACTTATCTACACACATCAGTCAAGCTACCCCAGAGAGAAATTAGAGCCATAACTAAGACTTTGCCTCAGAGTGAGAAGTATGGAGGGTACCAACAGCATTTTGGGAGTTCCCCTTATTCAACTCCCAACCTTGACCTGCCTTTGATGAGAAGGGAACAAGAACATATTTTGTCCAACTGAACCCTCAATTTGGAAAATAAGTATGGAACAAACTTGCTCTCCTTCCTTATTTTCTCCCATGTCTGGCTCTGTCCTCCATAGCAGGGGCCCAGATTTCCACTATTATATTCTTTGTCTCCTCAGTGGTCAGGTCTTTTAGAAGTCAAATACAGCCCCATCCAGAATTATCTTTCTTTCTGATCCTACTCTATCCAGTGAGTTTAGCAACCTCATCCTGCAGCAGGATTTATCCCCAAGATAGAACATCATCCTCCCTATTTCCCAGAAGCATAGAAGCATTAAGATATCTTGGAACATCCTCCCTTCTCCGATCCCCATGACTTAGTGAGCCTCCTCCCCCTTCCTTGCTTCAGATGCAAAAATCCCTAGTGACAACTCTGACTATAGTGTAGATAGAAGAATAGCAACAGGGATGTACAAGCATAAAATCCAATAAATGAGTCAGAAATAAAACGCAAAGTTTTATATATGTCTGTATACAAAGTCAAAGTTGGCATTCAAGTTATCACTGACACAATGCAATAGGGCTCTGGGTTTATCAGTCAAGATAAGGAGCTATTAAGCACTCACTAGGTGCCTAGCAGGACAGACACAAATATAAATAAAAATAAGTCTCTGCCCTCAAGTGACAATTCTAAGGAAGAAGCAACATAGAAAAAGGAGATGAAAAGGAGAAGATGGTAAAAGTAGCAATGTGGGGGTATGGAGGTGAGATCTAGACAGTTTGAAGCAGAGTGGGGACAGGAATGAAAGATGTCTGGTCCAGGAGGCTCTTCTTCAAAATGAAGGTTCCAGGAGGAACTTGATTATGAGAGAAGAGGACCAATTCCAAGATGAGAAGGCAATGGAGACTTTCTGGATGAGTCTGAAGAGACAAAAAATATATGAATTTTATATTATGCAAAAGCAATAAGGAAATTCAAAATTAGACATAATTATTATAGGGACTGAGAAAAAGAGAGAGCTGAGAAAAGCATGAAGGATTTGGTAAAAATGAAGTAAGATGGAAACAAAGATGATATTATCATAAGAGTATACTACTAACCACCTGGAATGAAAGTATAGATAAATGAGGAATTCATGTAACAGAGCACAAGCCTGGCATGGGGAGAAAATATAGTAAATATGATGCAATTTACTAGATATATGTTGTATAGTGGTTGTAGTGTATTCAGCCTGGGTTCAAGTCCTTCCTGTGACATATACTGGTCATGTGGCCCAAGACAAGTCATGTCTCCTCTAGGCAATTCCCCAAGACTGTTATTTGTATGTGTATAGATCTATTCTTGTTCTCTTCTTTATTTGAGAATAGGGATCAGTTCATTCACTGAATTTGTATTATTTGTGTCTGATACTCATGGGTGCCTAATCAATGCTTGCTGATTGATTGACCTATCATCCTACCATGAAAAGAGGATGCCTTCACCTGAGAATTCCTGCACCAGTGAAATCTCAGATCTAGTCCCTACCTCCCATCTTACCAAAGCTCTCTCTTGGCCAAGAAAATCACAGCTAACAATTTCTTGACTAGTTTAGTATTAATTTCATCTTTCCAAAAGGTACATAAAGCAACCAAAAAGAATTCTATTCTGAATCCAATTCTGACAAATAAGAAAACAGAAGTTGCTAAGGTAGAATTAACCCTCAATTTGATTTTGCAATAAAGCATTGAAAAATCTAGCATAAAGTGCCATGCACCCTTGACCTAAGGTGAATACATTACAGATGGTTCAAAGAAAGGATGGGTAAAATTCTATGTAGAAAAGTTTTACATAAGCAGTCATCCCAAGAGAAATGGGAAATTCTGAATCCACAAAAAATAAAGAATTATAATAATAGGGGAAAGTGAGTCATTTAAAGGGACTGAGGTTCAAAGAGAAATATTTGACCTTAGTGCCTAACACATGGCAGCCATTTAATAAAAGCTTATTGGCTGATCTACTTCTATTTTTTACACTTTTTAATTTAAATTTATTATTCCAGCTACATGCAAAGATCATTTTCAACATTCAACCTTTTTTTTGAAAGATTTTGAGTTCCACATTTTTCTTCTTCCTTTCTCTTTTTCCCTCCCCTCTCCCCTTAATAGCAAGGAATCTGATAAAGGTTATACATGTATAACTATATTAAACCTATTTACATATTAGTCATATTGTGAAAGAATCAGGGAACAAAAGAAGAAAAGGGAACAAAAAACCCATGAGTTTATAAAAAGAACATAAAGCAAAAATCAAAATCTTTAAAATGGAAAATAAAATGCTTTGGTCTACATTCAAACTCTATAGTTTTTTCTTTGCATGTAGATGATATTTTCCATTACAAATCCTTTAGAAGTATCTTTGACTACTGTACTACTAAGGAAAGTTAAATCCATTATATTTGATCATCATACAACATTGCTATTAAGGTACACAATGTTCTGCTGGTTTTGCTTACTTCTCACAGCACCAATTGATTTGTCTTTCCAGGCTTTTCTGAAGTCCACCTGTCCATGATTTCTTACCAAGCAACAGTATTTCTTCACATTCGCATACCACTGTTAGTTCAGCTATTCCCCAAACCATGGGTATCTGCTCATTATTTATATTTTTAAAAGACATAAAAGAGAAGCAAGGGCAGGTAACTTTGTATGGACAAAAGCATAACACAGCCCTACAAGAAGAAGGTAGTTTATTGTCCTATATAGAGCACTTGACTTGAAGTCAGGAATTTCAAATGTTACTTTATATATTTACCAGCTTTGTGACTCTGGGCAAGTCACTTGACCTCTATGTCTCGGTTTCCTCATCTGCAAAATGAGGAAATTTTCTTCAATTACCCTTAAAATCCCCTTCCTCTCTTAAGTTATTATCCTATGAAAAATAATGTCCGAAGCAATGAAGTTCAGAATGAGGTAAGGACAACAAAATGGAATTTTCTTTAGCAATAATTAGAGAAGATAAATGAACAAAAAAGAGGGATAAGATTGCTTGGGTAAATAGGATAATGAGAGCAGACCACAGAGAGAACTTAACACTACTAAATGCTCAGCTGTTAATTGTCATGTTTTCTCTACAAATGATCATATTCTTTGGACCAGAAGTGGTAAAATGGATAGCCCCACTGGAAAGCTGATATTGAAGATGAGTAGGGACTGTATAAGAGAACATCAAGGTTCATTAGACCAGATGAGCTCTATCTCAGTGTACCCCCCCCAAAAGTATCAGATTGTTAATTCACTGTTAATAAGCTTTGAAAGATAAAACAGGAGTTCTTCCTGACCAGAGGAACCCAGGGATGCTGTCTGCAGCTCTCTTACACCAGAACGATCCCTCTAGCCCTGTGGCTCCCAACTCTACCTTGTGTCCTCCTGAAGATACATGGTGGTCAGGCTTGGTCATCATCATCGCAGTATGCTGTGCCACACTTGTGTTTCTGGTTGTCATTGTCATCATTTGTTACAAAGCCATAAAAAGCCTCTTCTGCTGCCAGACCAGTAAAAATCTACAGAATATTTTGACCAGTCTTCTTGATCATGAGTAATGCATAAGAAGAGGAGCACAGATTTAGAACTGGAAGGGACTATTGAGAAATTTTGTCCAATCCATCATTTTTAAGATGAGAAAACTGTTGCAAAAGAAATTAAATGACTTGCCTGAGGTCACACAGGCAGAGACAGCATTTGAACCCAAGTTCCTTGCCCCCCAAACCAGGGCACTTTTACTAACTACACTGTAAACTACAGAAATGTATTGGAGTGTTGTGACTCTAACCAAGTCACTTAACCCTGTTTGGTCTCAGTTTCCTCATCTGGAAAAATGAACTGAATCATTCCAGTACCTTTGCCAAGAAAACCCTAAATGGGATCACAAAGAATCAGTTATGTCTGAAATGACTAAACATGTGTATATATTACATATATATTTATAAGAGATAAATATTTTTATAAATATATGTGTATACATACACAAATACTGTATAGATAAGTATACATATATATATATATATATATTTCTATGGCATGTTCAATTTATCATACATAGTAAAAATCAGAATTTAAAAAAAAAGAAAGATAAAACAGAATGGAAGAAGGGACAGCAGAAAGGCATGTTCATATTTTCACTAATGGAAAGATAATAGAGTCTGAAAATTTTAGACTTGCAATTTTAAAGGATGATTAGTGAACATTTAGAAAATGAAGCAATGGTCACAAGAGCTTCATGATTTCATTAAAAACAATTCATGTCAAATTAATTTCTTCTTTGTCAAAGCAATGTTATAGATAAGGTCGCCTAGATTTTAGCAAAACATTTGAATCTTGTGGACAAGATTAAGGAACAAAGACTGGACATAGGTGAAATGGACACAGAATTGATTGGTTAGAGTCAAAATGTAACTATTGGTCCCTAATGGTTCAATGTAACTTGGAACAACTTTGTTAATATAGTGCCTAGGGATGGCTATTTGACCCCATACAAAACATCTTCATCAGTTACTTGGATGATGTCTTTCTCAAATTTTTAGTTGATATCAAGCTAGAAATGATAACTAATAAGTTCAGTGGCAGAATTGGGAGGTATGAAAGTCTTGTCAGGCTAGTGCCACATCAATATATCAAATCTTTGCTAACCAAGAATCAGACTAGATAATTATAGAGAAACTCACCATTATATAGCCCTTGTTTAGCTTATAAGTGGTACATAATAAATGCCTGTTGGCTGACTTGTATTGAAGAAAAATGCATACATAGCATTAAACAGGATATTGATACTATCCACTTATAAATACACCATTCATAGTACTTTTAAATTTTATATTAATATTTTATTTTTATATATCCTAATGTCCAAATATCTGTGTATACACACATATATAGGGAGAAATATGGGGGTAGAGGGAAGATATGTATGTATTCATGCATATATATATATATATATATATATATACATATATATATGTGTGTGTGTGTGTGTGTATGTGTATAACATATACATATCACCTGTGACAGTGTGAAAGAGGAAGGGAGATCCAGCAGTTAAACAAAACTGAACAACTCATAAACTGAGTCTGACTATATACTTTTGGACCCTTCATCTCTGCAATGAAGAGAGGGAGAGGTATATCTCATTTTTTTGTCAGATCTGGATTCAGTTAAATAACTACACATGATCACTTTGATTCTGCTTACATATATATATATATATATATATATATATATGTATATATATATATATGTATATGTGTATGTGTGTATGGACATGCAGCAAGGTCTCAATCTTTATCTCTATTCTAGAATGTAGAAATCATGAGGATTCCCTTTCCAGACACAATGTGAGTAATAATAATAATAATAATAATTACAGTTTACATACACTTGGTACCTTAAGGCTTGTAAAGGACTTACAGCCATCAATTCATTTGATCCTCACAAGAACTCAGAAGTAGCTACTACTATTTACAAGAAAGGAGCACACAGCTAGGATTTTGGAGGCAGGATTGGAACTGTGGTTTTCCTAATTCCATTACATTCATTAGACTATCTAATTGTCCTTAAGGCAGGAAGATGTCTTAGAAATTATTCAGTCAAATATCCATTTAAAAGATAGTAAACTGGGGGGCGAATAGGTGGCACAGTGGATATAGCACCAGCCCTGGAGTCAGGAGTACCTGAGTTCAAATCCGACCACAGACACTTAATAATTACCTACCTGTGTGACCTTGGGCAAGTCACTTAACCCCATTGCCTTGTAAAAACTAAAAAACAAAACAAAACAAAAAAAGTAAACTGAATATAAGAAAAGCTAAATGATATATCTGAAGTCATAACAGAATAGTGATACAGAAAACTAAGTACAGAGAGTGGTCTTTGGACACCAAATCCTCCACTCTGTGTGTGTCTTTGTGTGTGTGTGTGTGTGTGTGTGTGTGTGTGTGTGTGTGTGTGTGTATCCATTAAACCAGAAGGTCCCTTTAAGGACAAGAAACATTTTTTTCTTATAAAACTTATTCATATCTTTTGTTTTTGCATCATTTTTTCTCTCTGAAAATATCCCTTCACAAAGTAAAACAGAAAAAAGAAAAATAAGATACCATATCAACCAAATTCAAGAGTACATACAATTATCCCCATTCATATTCTCTAATCTTTGTAAAGAAGGGGAAGTAAATTTTCAGGTCACTTCTTCAGGTTCAAGCTTTGTCTCTATAATTATATAATATTTATGTTTCAGTGCAAGAATTGTTTATTCAGGGTGGCTAGGTGGCGTAGTGGATAAAGCACCGGCCTTGGAGTCAGGAGTACCTGGGTTCAAATCCGGTCTCAGACACTTAATCATTACATGGCTGTGTGGCCTTGGGCAAGCCACTTAACCCCATTTGCCTTGCAAAAAAAAAAAAAAACCTGAAAAAAAAAGAATTGTTTATTCAGACAAAAGCCTCTCTATCATTGGCTGTAGTCTTTACCCCAGAGGGGAACCTCATGAGATCTCCCTGCATCCCACCCCTGCGGATGCAGTGCCACCCAAAGAACTTCCTCTCAGGGCACTTTATTTCCTTTGTTACTCCTCTGGTTGACCTCTGACCTCACCAAGGATTATTCAGCAATCTGGGTCCTCTTTTCTCTCAAGTTTTAAGCAAGTTCATCTGCCCAGGAACTGTATGACCAAAATTATAAAGCACTCCTCACACAAATAAAGTCAGATCTAAATAATTGGAAAAATTTCAATTGCTCATGGTTAGGTCAAGTTAATATAATAAAAAATGGCAATTCTAGGGGCAGCTAGGTGGCGTAGTGGATAAAGCACCGGCCCTGGAGTCAGGAGTACCTGGGTTCAAATCCAGTCTCAGACGCTTAATAATTACCTAGCTGTGGGGCCTTGGGCAAGCCACTTAACCCCGTTTGCCTTGTAAAAACCTAAAAAAAAAATTAAATTGAATTAAAAATAAAAAAATGACAATTCTACCCAAATTCAATTACTTATTCAGCGCCATACCAATCAAGCTACCAAAAAACTCTTTTACTGAGCTGGAAAAAAAATAGTAACAAAATTGATTTGGAGCAACAAAAGGTCAAGAATAGCAAGGGAACTGATGAAAAAAATGTAAAAGAAGGTGTCCTAGCTCTACCAGATCTAAGGCTATACTATATAAAGTGGCAGTCATCAAAACTGTCTCATATTGGTTAAGAAATAGAGGAATGGATCAGTGGATTTGGATAGGTTCAAAAGAAACTGCAGTAAATGACTGCAGCTATCTACTGTTTGAAAAACCCAAAGACATCAGCTTATGGGATAAGAATTCACTATTTGATTGGGAATTGTTGAGAAAACTGGAAAATAGTATGGCAAAAACTAGACATAGGCCTACATCTCACAATCTATACCAAAATGGGTCAAAATGGGTACAGGATATAGACATAAAGGGTGACACCATTGATAAATTATTAAACCAAGAAATATTCTATCAAATCTATGAAAAGGGGGCAAATTTATGAGCAAACAGAAATGGAGTGCATTATAAATTGCAAAATGAATGATTTTGACTATATTAAATTAAAAATATTTTTCACTAGTAAAATCAATGCTGCCAAAATTAGAAGGAAAACAAAAGCTGGGAAACAATCTTCACAACTAGGAGTTCTGATAAAGGTCTCATTTCTAAAATGTATAGAGAATTGCATCAAATTTATAAGGTTACTAGTCATTCCCCAAATGATAAATGGTCAAAGGATATGAACAGATAATTTTTTTGCAAGGCAAACGGGGTTAAAATGGCTTGCCCAAGGCCACACAGCTAGGTTATTATTAAGTGTCTGAAGGCAGATTTGAACTCAGGTACTCCTGACTCCAGGGTTGATGCTCTATCCACTGCACCACCTAGCTGCCCTAACAGATAGTTTTTAAATGAAGAAATTAAAGCTATATATATAATCATATGAAAAAATGCTCCACATCATTATTGATTAGAAAAATACAAATCAAAACAATAATGAGGTATCACCTCATACCTATCAGCTTGGTCAAGATGAGAAAAAGGGGAAATGATTGATATTAGAGAGGTTGTAGGAGGATTGGAACACTGATGCATTGCTGGTGGAGTTGTGACCTGATCCAACCATTCTGGAGAGCAAAATGGAACTGTGCCCAAAGAACAATAATACTATTCATTCCCTTTGAGCAGTTCCAATTCTAGGCCTATATGCAGAAGTAATCATAAAAATGGGAAGTTTCACGTGTTACAAAATATTTATAACAGTTCTTTTTGAAGGGACAAAAAATTGGAAATTGAGGGGATGCCCATCATTTGGGGAATGGCTAAACAGGTTATGGTACATGAATACCATGGAATATTATTGTTCTATAAGAACTCATAAATGGTCAGATTCATAAATGGCCAGACTCTAGAGAGAGACTCTAGAAAAGCATAGAATGAATTGCAGGATCTGATGTTGAGTGAAGGGAGCAGAACATAGAGAACAATCTACACATTAACAACAATATTGTGAATTGGAAGCAGCTCATCTCAGCAGTTCAGAGAGCTAGGACAACCATGTTAGAACGGCTATGGGCAATGTTATTATCCCCATCCCAAGGAAGAAAAACAAAACAAAACAAATCCTTCAGAATCTGATGAACAGGATCCTAATTTCTCACACTGAAAATGGTTAATCTGTAAACATTTATCAAAAATATGTTCACTGCTAAGGGGAGAGGGGTGAGAAGAGAGGGAGGAAGGGAATTTTGAAATTTGAAATTATACATTTGCATATGGATGAATGTTGAAAAAAACCTTCATAACATGTATTTGGAAAAAAATATCAATTTAAAAAAAAAGAAATTTCTGATCCACCCTAGATTCAGAGATATTCTTAAATATCTGATTACTCAAATAGGTCCAATATCTTACCATTTTGGGACTCCCTTCTAACAGTGTAGATAGATCTCTATCTTTACTGTCCCAGTCTGTTCCCTTTCCCACTTCCTCCCAAAAATTCAACAAAGAATGGATTTAACCAATACATAAGAGACTTTCCTCTCCTTCTCCTGATCCTGTAAAAGTCCTAGGTGTTGGAGTTTCCTGATTATCTCCTTATCGCCTTGCCCTCACCATAGAAAGAACCAGCCTATCTTCTTGTCCAGTATATGTTTCTTTGATGATAATCTTTTAAATTTTTCAAGATTCCTCATGAACTTTTGTTTCATACTTTTTTTTCCAGGAAAAAGTGAAGCAAAGTTTCAGATGATGTGACTATCATTTCTTTCACTCTGATTCCTGATTGGGATAACTTTGACATGAGGAAATATTGTTCATTTGTTCAGGAACTAACAAAACCCTGGTTTCTTCCTAATTAGTTCTTATAAATATTAAAGAATCTCTCTCTATCAACTGACTTGATTTAAATCATGCTAGGCTTTCAATGTCTCTCCGCTTAGTTAATGACCTAATATGTACACAGGAAAAGAAGAGGGGTGCTGTGCTTTTTCAGTCATTTATTCCTTTAAGGACCATTATCATTTGGGTAGAGGAGGCAGAAGCAAATTTTTGTATCACCTTAGCTACTCATGAAGACTGTTTAATAAGGAATAGAATGGTTTAAAGGTATACTGTTAGGAGGATACTCACATCAGTGAAACCAGAGAGTCTTAAATGTTTTGAAGGAAGTTTTATGGTTGAATTATATAACTTCAGTTGATTGCCTTCTATTGACTTTCTGTGACATATGTGTGTATGAATATGTATATATGCAAATATATACATATATATAATGAGTAAATGCATTACCTGATAGCCCAAAATCTGCTGATGATCTTTTTTGGCAAAACAACAGGGTTAAGTGACTTGCTCAAGGTCACACAGTGAGTATCAAATATCTAAAAGTCAAATTTGAACTTAGGTCTTCCTGACTCCAGGGTTGGTTCCCTATCCACTGTAAAACCTAGTTGCCCCTGACAAACTTCTTAGAACTTAGACTGATCTTTGGATAAGAGATGCAGCTGTCACAAAGTCTTTTTGACTTAACAGGACTTAAAGCTTGCATTCTCCTATAATAGCCATGGAGATTCTAAGCCGCAGTTCCACATCACAATGAGGAATTAGAATAAGTCTTTAAAGCATGGCATTCTGAGTGTGAATAAAAGTTAAAACAAAAACAAAAACTAAAACTAAATGAGTAGTGATGAGTAAATGTGGTTTGCTTTTAAATGCCACTAGAAATAACTGTCATAGCTATGATTTTGATTTCAAAGTTGCATTTTAACAATGCACATTGACATATATGAAGGTGCTTAGTACCATTCATATACAGCATATTTCTGTTGCAAATGCATTTGAAATCAATAGAATTATCTATTTAATTTGAACTAATAGGTTTTAAGATCATCCCTCACTGTTCCTAATTATTTTCCTTTATGAGTAATAATTTCATTTACTGAGGCAGAAAACACCATTCCCAAGTAGAATAGAGAAGTATTGACAGAAGAGATTTTATCTGAACTGACACATAAGACTATGCAAATAGAATGCATCTTGAACTCAGTTCCTTCTCTCTAGCTCATGATTCATAGGCAAAACAATGTAGGAAAAATCATAGTAGATTTTAACTTCACCAAACTTCCATAGGGGCCCATAACCTATAAAAGGTAAAGGAAACCCTAACTTAGATTCTGAATCCACCAGTTTTTACACATGCCGGTACTGAGAGCACACTGCTTCCTCAATTGAGCCTCTAAGAATTCCTAGTTCCCTTCAAAGTTCATCTCAGTTGTCCCTTATTTATTTAGCAAGTTTCCCTGATTCCCCTCTCCTTTTGCTAGATGATCCCCTTCACCAAGCAACAAATATCTATAATATCTATTGCATATATATATATGTATATATATATATATATATATAATTCAGTCCTTTTAAGATATTCTGAGCTCAGAAAAAAATCAATTTATCATTAGCTAATTGAGACTTCTTTGGGCTCAATATAGTATAAAATTTCACTTACACTTGTCCTAACAAGCTATGGTTGCTTTTGGAAGGGAAGTAGGAATTCATGCCAAAATACAGTTAAAATTTTAACTTCTACAGGAGGTAGAGAATATCAACATGGGAATTTCATGGTACAAATCTAAATACAGAGGTACATGTTTGTTGAATTGAATTGATTTAGAAAAACATTTAAGAAGATGCATCACCTGCATCCCATCCTTCATTACTTCTAGATTGAAATTTTGAAGGAAACAAAACAAGTGAAATTTTCTGGGACTTCTTTTGATGGCATTATATCATTAAGATTTCTTTCTCTTGCCCTAACAAGCATTCCAGTATGTGGTGACCTTAACTGATTCTCATTTAAATGTAATTATGCTTTAGCATACTGCAGGAACAGAAATATTTAATATTTCAAATTTGCTAAATCTTCTAATCTTAACTTTATTTTTCAAAGCTCCTACCATGACAAGGAAGTATGACATGGGGAGGAAACAGACTTAAAGAAACCACAGGCATGTGATGGACTAAAGGGAAGTCCACAATTAGAAAAATCATTGATTTGGGTTGAACTTCACTTACAATTGATTATTGTCTTAGATAGAACTCTCCAGGACCCCAATAGCCTGGATAAAGATAAATCAGTATCTCTTGAAAGTGATGTGGTGGGGCAGCCAGTTGCTTGGAGTGTTTGCTTTGTAAAAAGATATTTATGTTCTAATCTCCTACATATTACGTCACTTCAGCACCCCCCGGGGAACAACCCTTTTTCCTCTCATTTCTACTTCAACATCACTTTGTAGAGTCCTACGGGACCAGGATTTGTACTTTTACCTTCATAATTGAGCCTGGCTCTCATCCTTTTGAATGCTGTGATTCAGCAAAAGGCAGTATCCTTGTAAGATGATATTGAATTCCAGTGTCACAAAACAGTCATGACATTAGAAAAATTGATTTTAGAAGCAATTAGGAAATTATCCCAAGATGCATAAACAAAAACCCAGGTTCTTTTCCATTAGTCTTCTGCTGTGTTTTCATTCCTCTAAATTTCCTATTCTCTTTTTATATACACATCTCCTTGCAGAGTGCAAATTCTTGGATGTTTCCCTCCTTCATATAAACTTCATTTTTTCTTTGACCTAATACCAGTCCTAAATGGAGAATTTCCTCCCACTCTTCATAAGCATTCTAATCATTCTGTAATTTCTGTTTTCTTTCTCTTTTCTTCTCATTGTGAACGTTCCATAATTTTCTCAATCCTTTTTTTCCTGGGTTCTTTTTTGTACTCCTATTGCTTCTTTTGTCTTCTCTTGTTTCTTTTCCTGATGGTCCCTACTTCTTCAACATAATTTAAGACAAAGTGGTGTGTTAGAGCAGCCAAGTCAGCTACTGAGTTTTCTTTGGGGAATATCTGAAAGAAACAAAAAAGAATCATGATTAAAAGAACCCCTTCAAAACCGTAATTAAGTTGCTGTGATTGCTTTTTTCCCCCCCTGGGGTGCCAGGAGCATTTATCTTCCCCTAGAAACTAGAAATAGATCTTAATATCAATAAGAAAGAATATTCTCAAATACTTTATTTGATCCATATCTCAGAAATGACTCCCATACTCTTAATCATAACTCTCTCAATGTTGTTCCTTTCCAACCAAGAATTAGTAAAAAAAGGAAGCCGCCAATGCCATTTTCTATGACTTCTTACACCACCCTGCCTGCTCCTATATCTCTCCACATAGAACATATTCCAAGACTCTTGTTCCAAATGAAGTTTGTGATGCTTACTTATCCCAGGCAAAAACATTACTCTGCAGAATAATTTCTTTGATGGTGCTTGAAATTATAATATCATAGGCAGTTACTGCTACATCTCAAATCAAGACAAGTCTAACGAATATGTATTCACTTAGGAATGCTAAGTGGCGCAATGGATAGAGCACTGGTCTTGGAGTCAGGAGGACCTGAATTCAAATTTGACTTCAGACACTTAATAATTACCTAGCTGAGTGACTTTGAGTAAGTCACTGAAACCCATTGCCTTGTCCAAAAATATGAATTCACCTAAAGAATAAAGTCTTTTGTATCCTGTAGGAGCTACTTTTGGAGGTACTTGTGTTTTGGGGTGGATTTTTTTTGGCACCTAGCTGCTCCAGAAACTACTCTTTGGGTGTGCTTGAATAGATATAAAAATGTAATCTTCCCCCCTTGGGTGTTGATCAGTGATTGTAATAGAAATTTTTTTTTAAGTTTTTGCAAGGCAATGGGGTTAAGAGATTTGCCCAAGGCCACACAGCTAGGTAATTAGAAAGTGTCTGAGGACAAATTTGAACTCAGGTACTCCTAACTCCAGGGCCGGTGCTCTATCCACTGTGCCACCTAGCTGCCCCCTGTAATAGAAAATTTTTAAAGAGTGATTTGGAATATTTTTGTCTTTCCCAAAATCTAGCATTGTATTCCATCTATATAAAACATGCTAAATGTTTGTTCAGTTCAAATCCAATTGAATTGATTGAGGTAATTCTAAAATCATGTCCAAGTCCATCTTCTCCCTAGGTCTCCAGTTCTCTTTTTTCTATTGTCTTCTAGTATTTTGATTAACATTACCTAGATGCCCTGCAGGCACCTCAAATTCAACATATTGAAAACTGACCTAATCACTTTCTTTCTAAAACTTACTGTCCCATTAATTTCTCTATTTCTGGTCATAGAAGCATCATACTTCCAAATCATTGAATTCATAACCTTAGAGTCACATTTGACTCTTACTTCTATCCTCCCCATTATCCCCCATCCTTATCCAATTAGCAGCTAAGTCCTGTTGTTTCTGGTCCTCCTCTCCATTTCCTCTGTAATCACATTAGTTCAGGCTTATATCTTTTCTTACTTGGGCAACTGTAATATTCTATTAAAGGTCTACCTTTCTAGAGGTCATTCCTTCTATAATTCATTCTCCACAATGCTGCCTGAGTAATCTTTCCAACATATTCTTCTATCTTCCATATTTCTTCGCTACTTAAAAGAAAGTCACTGCCCATTTCCTGCCAAATAAATTAAAATGTCTGGGTCTTGGGATTCAAGAATCTGTATGTATGTATGATCCTGCTTCATTTTGTCTGACTATATTTATGACCCTTCATAAATTATAATTTCTATCTAAGACTATCTTCTCTTATAAATTAAATTATAATTTTCTTTTTCCCTTTTTGGGGGGTCTTTTTCCTCTTTCTTTCTTCTCCCCTCCCTGCTTACTTCTTAGAGCCAGATCAGGGTTGCACAGTTAGTCTAAGGGAGGATTTGAGCTCAGGCCTTCCTGGCCTGTTGGAACTCTATCCACTGTGTCATCAGTTGCCTCATAATAATGTCACCAAAAAAATAGTTTTGGATTTTTTGTAAATTTCTTGTAGGCCTGGAAATCTTGTACTCATTGAGCAAATGATGAACTCTGATAAATCTATTGATATGCTAAAAAACCCAAGATTTCTCAAGAGTTATAAAAATTCCCCAAAGAGAAATTGAAATACTGCAGTATGACTTCATACTAAGCCATGAGTCATGAAAGGTTAAGAAAATTATCCAAGCAATAATGATCAACAGGCTTCAGTGGCCTGAGAAGTCATTTGAAAACCTATAAGCTGTAATTAAAGGTAGACTTGAGTAAATAGACTGCTTATCAAAGAGTGCTTAATTTTCAATGTAATAAATGTTTCAAGATGAAGAATTGAAGAATATGTTATCAAAATTTTGTGAACCAGGTGCTATGCCTTGCAAAACAAATGATTGTTGAGAAAAAGAAGGACATATGGCATATTAAAAGGTTTTTATTAATATGTGAAATTTTACAAGATTTGTATATGAGATGAGAATTGAACTTATTATTTCTTTGAATTTTATTTCATAGAAAACCCCACCTACTAATGCAGGTATGTACCTTAACACTGCAGTCTTAGAAAATAATGAATGATAAGCAACGACTAGATTAGGGTCACATAGTTGATATATATCAGGGGGTGGGTTTCTGGGCTTTGAGGCAGGCGCTATCTACAATTCATTCTGTCTGATTAGATTTCTTGAATGTTATTTAATTTAATTATTGTTCTTTGTTCTAGTTAATTTGTAGGACAGCTAGGTAGTGCAGTGGATAAAGTACCAGGTTTGGAGACAGGGAGACTCATCTTCTTGATTCAAATCCAGCCTCAGATACTTACCAGCTGTGTGACCATGGGCACTTAACCCAGTTTGCTTCAGTTTCCTCATCTATAAAACGAGATGGAGAAGAAAATGATAAATCTATTTTTGCCAAGAAAATCCTAAATGTGGTTGTGAAGAGTCTAACATAACTGAAAACAGTTAATTTGCACACCCCTGGAATAGGTAATCAAATGAACTGAGGTTTCTATCATAGACTAATAATCTGTGATTCTTAAACTCAGTCTGCTCTATCTGAAATGACTTGAACAATTCAAAAGAAATAATGCCTGATGGGGTATTTTACTTTTTCTGGATTTATCATATAGGAAATGAACATCATGTGTACATCACTATACTAGATGTTGCAGATATGTGATATCTATATTGGATGCAGCCTTCAAAGGTCTTATAGTCAATTTAGGAAGATTCATAAAATAGTAAGAACTAATATTAATACAGACTTTAAGATTTATAAAGAGCTTAGCATAAATCATCTCCTATGATTCTTACATAACTTGGGAGATGGGTAAAGATTAAGTGACATTGCCCAGGTGAAAAAAAAAACTATTAAACATTTGAACTCAGATCGTCGCCATACAAAATTCAACACTATACACACTATTTCCTACCTCTAGATAGAACTAACACATAAAATGACTAGAGGATATACTTCACAACATAGGTTAAGGATTAAATTGAGATAATAAGGGTTACCATGGGTCATTCTCAAGAGAAAATTGAATAACTTGGCTTGCAATCATTATATAAATGACTCCTTTTAATCAGGAGTTCTTTTTTTTGCATCATGGACTTTTGCAGAATGGTAAAAATCTCTAAGACTAGTTATGTTACATGATCATCTGTAAAAAAAGAAAGACTGTGATTTAGTGAGAGTGAGTCTAAAATTAATAATTTTCAAGTAGTGATGAGTATAAATGCTAATTTGAAATATTTACAATTATAACTTGATATGAAAATATTTATAATGACTTGGTAAAGATACTGGTAAAGATCTTCTCCAGATCATTTTACAAACGAGGAAACTGAGACAAGCACAATTAAGAGACCTGCCCAGGGTCATACAACTAGTGTCCAAGTCCAGATTTGAACTTAAGAAGATGAATTTCCCTGAATTTAATACCAAAACTTGGTCTAATAAGCATCTAGCTGCCCCTAATAAAAAGAACAAGTGATGAGCATTAATGCTTTTTTCAAAATATTTGTTACTATAATGTGATATGAAACTATCTATGATATCTATTGGTAACAAAATCACAAGTCCTGCTCACACTAATGTGGTTTGTTGTTCCTATTTGTAATTGAAGAAAATAGGAAATTTCACTTAGAGGTTAATGGAAAATAAAACTGTAACATATATATATATATGTATGTGTGTGTGTGCGTGTGTGCACATATGCATGTATATGTATACAGATATAAGGGTTTTGAGGATTTTTTTCCTCATTCAAGTTTATGGATTCTTGAATTCTATCTATGGTGGTGATAGGTTAAGAAGGTGATAAGCTGGGAAACTTGCATTGAGACATTTTATTGTTTTTGTCCTATATCCTGGACACATTATAAGCATTTGTGGAATTGATTCAAATTTTTAAGTTTCTTTTTTTAAGAAAGATTTTATTTATTTTGAGTTTTACAATTTTTCCCCCATTCTTGCTTCCCTCCTCCCAACCCCCACACAGAAGGCATTCTGTTAGTCTTTACATTCTTTCCATGGTATATACTGATCTTAGTTTAATGTATGAGAGATAAATCATATCCTTAAGGAAGTAAAATATAATATGAGACAGCAAAATTACATAATAAGATAAGTTTTTTTTCTAATTTGAATGTAATAGGCTTTGGTCTTTGTTCAAACTCCACAATTCTTTTTCTGGATACAGATAGTATTCTTCATTGCAGATAGCTCAAAATTGTCCCTGGTTGTTGCACTGATGGAATGAGCAAGTCCATCAAGGTTGCTCCTCACCTCCATGTTGCTGTTAGGGTATACAGTGTTTTTCTGGTTCTGCTCATTTCTGTCAACATCAGTTCATGCAAATCCTGAAAGGCTTCCCTGAATTCCCATCCCTCCTGGTTTCTAATAGAACAATAGTGTTCTATGACATACACATATACCACCGTTTGTTAAACCATTCCCCAATTGAAGGACATTCACTTAATTTCCAATTCTTTGTTATCACAAACAGGGCTGCTATGAATATTTTTGTACAAGTGATGTTTTTACCCTTTTTCATCATCTCTTCAGGGTATAGACCCAGTAGTGGTATTGCTGGATCAAAGGGTATGCACATTTTTTTGCCCTTTGGGCATAATTCCAAATTGCTCTCCAGAAAGGCTGGATAAGTTCATACTCCACCAACAATGTATTAACATCCCTTCCAACATTGATTATTGTCCTTTCTGGTCATATTGGCCAGTCTGAGAGGTGTGAGGTATTATCTCAGAAATGCTTTAATTTGCAGTTCTCTAATAAGTAATGATTTGGAACAATTTTTCATATGACTATGGATTGCTTTGATTTCCTCAACTGTAAATTGACTTTGCATATCCTTTGACCATTTTTCAACTGGGGAATGGCTTGTTTTCTGAAAATTTGTTTCAGTTCTCTGTATATTTGATAAATGAGTCCTTTGTCAGAAATACTATTTGCAAAAATTGTTTCTCAATTTACTACTTTTATTTTGATCTTGGTTACAGTGGTTTTGTCTATGCAAAAGCTTTTTAATTTAATGTAATCAAAATGATCTAGTTTGTTCTTAATGTTGTTCTCCATCTCTTCCTTAGTCATAAACTATTTCCCTTTCCTTACATCTGACAGGTAAACTACTCCTTGATCTTCTAGTTTACTTATACTAAGTTTTTTATATCTAAATCTTGTATCCATTTGGATCTTATCTTGGGATAGGGTGTGAGATGTTGGTCTAATCTAAATTTCTTCCATACCAACTTCCAATTTTCCCAACAGTTTCTATTGAAGAGAGAGTTTTTATTCCAATAGCTGGATTCTTTGGGTTTATCAAACAGATTATAATCATTTCCTGCTATTGCATAGTCTAGTCCACTGATCCACCATACTATTTCTTTGATGCTTTTGATGACTGATGTTTTATAATATAATTTTAGATCTGGTAAGGCTAAGCCACCTTCTTTTGCACTCCTTTTCAGTAAATAGCTGAAAATTCTTAACTTTTTATTTCTCCATATAAATTTACTTATAATGTTTTCTAACTCATTCAAGTAATTCTTGGAATTTTGATTGACAGGGCATTAAATAAGTAAATTAATTTAGGTAGAATTGTTATTTTTATTATATTAGCTCTACCTATCCGTGAATAGTTGATGCCCAGTTATTTAAATCTGATTTGATTTGTGTGAGAAGTGTTTTGTAATTGTTTTCAAAAAGTTTTTGAGTCTGCCTTGGCAGGTAGACTCCCAGGTATTTTATATTGTCTGAGATTACTTTAAATGGGATTTCTCTTTCTAGCTCTTTCTGCTGTATCTCACTAGTCATATATAGGAATGTTGAGGATCTATGAGGGTATATTTTATATCCTGCAACTTTGCTAAAGTTTCTAATTATTTCTAGTACTTTTTTAGATGATCTTTTGGGATTCTCTAGGTATATCATCATGTTATCTTAAAAGAGTGAGAGTTTTGTCTCTTCCTTCTCAGTTCTAATTCCTTAAATTTCTTTTTCTTCTCTTATTGCTGCAACTAACATTTCTAATATGATATTGAATAGCAGTGGTGATAATGGGCATCCTTGTTTCGCCCCCTGATCTTATTGGGAATGCCTCTAGCCTATCCCCATTGCATATAATACTTGTTGATGGTTTCAGATAGATACTGCTTCTTATTATTATAAGGAACAAACCATTTATTCCTATGGTCTCTAGTGTTTTAGTAGGAATTGATGCTGTATTTTGTCAAAAGTTTTTCAGCATCTATCGATATGATCATATGATTTCTGATAGGTATATTCTTGATATAATTAATTATACTAACAGTTTACCTAACATTGAACTAACCCTGCATTGCTGGGATAAATCCTAATCATAATGTATTATCCTATTGTTAACTTGTAATCATTTTGCTAAGATTTTATTTAAGATTTTTCATCTATATTCATAAGGGAGATTGGACTATAATTTTCTTTCTCTGTTTTAACTCTTCCTGGTTTAGGTATCAGAACCATATTGGTATCATAGAAAGAGTTAGGCAGAGTTCTGTCTTCACCTATTTTCCCAAAGAGATTATATAGAATTGGAACCAATTATTCCTTAAATGTTTGATAGAATTCACTTGTGAATCCATCTGGCCCTGGAGATTTTTTTTAAGGAGTTCAATTATGGCTTTTTGACTTTCTTTTTCTGAGAAAGGTTTATTTAGGTTTTTAATTTCCTCTTTTTAATCTGGGCAACCTTATATTTTTGTAAATATTTGTCTATTTCACTTAGATTTTCAAATTTATTCTCATAGAGTTGGGCAAAATAATTCCAAATTATTACTTTAATTTCTTCCTCATGGGTGGTGAGTTCACCTTTTTCATTTAGGATATGATACTAGCTATTTGGTTTTCTTCTTTCTTAATCAAATCGACTGGAGGTTTATCAATTTTATTGATTTGTTTCATAAAACCAGCTCTTGGTTTTATTCATTATATCAATAAAATTTTGCTTTTGATATTATTAATTTCTTCTTTAGTTTTTAGAATTTCTAATTAGGTATTTAATTGGGGGTTTTTAATTTGTTCTTTCTCTAATTTTTTAGTTGTATATTTAATTCATTGATTTCTTCTTTCTCTAATTTATTCATGAAAGCATTTAAAGATATAATATATCCCCTGGCAGCTGCCTTGAGTATATTCCATAGGTTTTGGTATGTTGTTTCATTATTGTCATTATTTAGGATGAAATAATTCTTTCTATAATTTGTTGCTTAATCCATTCATTCTTTAAAATGAGGTTATTTAGTTTCCAATTAGATCTTGGTCTATATCTCTCTGGTCCAGTGTTGCATATGATTTTTATTGCATTATGATCTGAGAAAGATGTATTCACTATTTCTGCCTTTCTGCAATTGATCATGGTCAATTTTTTTGTGTAAGTGCCATGTACTTCAGAGAAAAAGGTATATTCCTTTATATCCCCATTCAATTTCCTCTATAAGTCTATCATATCTAGGTTTTCTAACAATTTATTTACCTCCTCAACTTCCTTCCTGTTTATTTTATGATTTGATTTATCTAAATCTGAGAGTAGGAGGTTGAGGTCTTCCACTAGCAGAGTTTTGCTGTCTTTGTCTTCCTATAGCTCTTTCAACTTCTCCTCTAAGAATTTGTATGCTATCCCACTGGGTGCACACAAATTTAGTATTGAAATTACCTTATTGGGGCAGCTTGGTGGCGTAGTGGATAAAGCACCAGCCTTGGAGTCAGGAGTACCTGGATTCAAATCCGGTCTCAGACACTTAACAATTACCTAGATGTGTGGCCTTGGGCAAACCACTTAACCCCATTTGCCCTGCAAAAACCTAAAAAAAAATTACCTTATTGTCTATGGAACCTATTAGGAGGATATAGTTTCCTTCCTTATCTCTTTTAACACTATCTATTTTTGCAGCTGCTTTGTCTGAGATAAGGATTGCTTCCCCTGCTTTTTTCACTTCAGCTGAAGTAAAATATATTTTGTTCCAACCCTTTACCTTTACTCTATATGTATCTGTGTTTCAAATGAGTTTCTTGTAAGCAGCGTATTGTAGGTTCTGGTTTTTAATCCACTCTGCTATCTGCTTATGTTTTAAGGGAGAGTTCATCCCATTCACATTCAAAGTTGTAATTACTAACTCTTTATTGCCCTCCATGCTATCTTCCTTCTGCTTGTATTTTTCCCCTTTTTTCCTTTTATCTTTATTCCCCAGTGTTTTGTTTCTGAATATTGCCACTTTCAGTGTGTTTGCCCTCTTATATCAAGCCCCTATCCTTTCTTTCCCTTTCCCTTTCCCTTTTCCCCTTCTTCCCTTCTTTCTATTAGTTCCCCTTTTTCTCCCCTTCCCATCCCCCCTCCCTTTTCCCCTCTTTAATGCTTCAAAGGTACGATAAGTTTCTTAACTTTAACTGAGTGTGTCTAAGTTAACTTTAAGTCAAGTCTGATGAGATGAAGATTCAGGTGGTTCTCACCTCTTCCCTTCTTCCCTTTAATTATAATAGATCTTTTGTATCTCTTGATGTAATGAAATTTACCCCATTCAGTCTCCTCCATCCTCCCATCTCCTTACTGTCCCCTTTTAAAGGAGGTATTGTTTTTAAATCATTCTATCTGAGTCACAGAAAAGTTATAAGTGTTCATCACTTCTGGCTATGTATATTCTCTCTAATAGAGTTACAATTCTCAAGATTTATGAGACTCTTTCTCCTAAGTGGGCATATAGCCAGTTTCATCTTATTGGACAGCAGTTCTTTTTGTTTACTTTTTTTTAACCTTTTCATGTGTCTCTTGAGCCTCCTAAATTTTCTATTTAGCTCTGGTCTTTTCATCATGAAATATTGGAAGTCTCCCATTTCATTAAATTTCCATCTTTTTCCCCTGGAAGATAAGGTTCAGCTTTGCTGGCTAGTGGATTCTTGGCTGCATTCCAAGCCCCTTGCTCTTTGGAATATCTCATTCCAGGCCCTTTGATCCCTTAATGTGACTGCAGCCATGTCCTGCATAATCCTTACTGTGGCTTCTTGGTACTTAAATTTTTTTCTTTCTGGCTGCTTGCAGGATTTTTTTCTTTTATCTGATAATTCTG
The DNA here is from genome assembly GCF_037893015.1 of Macrotis lagotis. Classification (NCBI taxonomy): domain Eukaryota; kingdom Metazoa; phylum Chordata; class Mammalia; order Peramelemorphia; family Peramelidae; genus Macrotis; species Macrotis lagotis. The sequence continues at coordinate 52,545,649 of NC_133663.1, read as the reverse complement.
GAATTTGACCACAGCATTCCTTAGTATTTTCATTTTAGGATCACTTTCCAGAGGGGATTGATGTAGTCTTTCAATAAGTATTTCGTACTCTGGTTCCATGATATCAGGACAATTTTCCATCATTAAATTCTGTAATATTAAGTTCAGGCTTTTTTTCCTCATCAGTGTTTTCAGGAAGGCCTATAATTCTCAGATTCTCCCATCTTGATCTGTTTTTGAGGTCAGTGGTTTTGCTGATAAATTTTACATTTTCTTCTATTTTTTCAATCTTTCTGTTTTGCTTGACATAATCTTGTTGTCTCATGAAGTCATTAGTTTCCACCCATTCCATTCTTCTTTTTAGAGAATAAGATTTTTCTTCATATATATTTTGCAACTCCTTTTCCAGTTGGTCAATTCTATTTTTGAAGGAGTTTTCCATTTGCCCAAGGATAGTTCTGAGAGAATCATTTTCTTTTTACATTTGCCCAATTGAGGATTTGAGAGAATCATTTTCTTTTTTACACTTGCCCAACTGAAGATCTGAGAGTTAGTCTCATTTTGTATTTATCCAATTGTATTTTCCAAGGATTTGTTTTCTTGTTGTGATTTTCTTGTTGTAATTTTCTCTTGCAATATGTTAATTTTCTTTTGAGTTTCTTTTCCCAATTTTTCCAAGTGATTTTTAATCTCCTTCCTGATTTCTTCAAGGAAGTCTTTCTGGGATGGAGACTAATTCATAATCTCCTCAGCAGTGTTAGATCTCTTTGGGTTAGAATCTGTCTTTTCTAAGTATTTTTCCATGGACCCCCCTTTTTCTGGCCTTTCTTCATCTTTTTAGGATCTTGTGTTGGGGGGGGGAGCTGGCTCTCAGAGGTTTGCTTTTGAAGATCCTAGAGGCTTTGTTCAAGTAATTCCAAGGGCCAGCCAGAAGGGGGTGCTGGTTTCTTTCACTGGTGTGTTTGAGGTCCTCAGCAGCAGGATCTGTGTTGACCTTGAATACTGGGCCCTGGGGGAAGGGAGTTAATCTCTTTCTATTGAGTAAACTCTGTTGCCCATGCCTTAGCCTGAGGGGGTGGGGTCTTGTTTATTGTTTGATCTGGTCCAAAAGGCTCTGCTGAAAATATGGAGCTTAGGTTCCTGGCCCAGTTGGTTGTTCTCCAGGTGTGCTCTGAAACTCTGTGCTGGAACTCACCCTCCCTTAGCTACTGTCCCCCCCAGCAAAAGACTTTGCAGCTAAAGTTGGATCTCCCACCCACCACTCACTGAAGTCTCTATGGCTGAGGCTGCTCCTCTGACTTCCCCCAGCTTCTCTCCCTGCACTGATCCTCTGCTCTCTTCTCCTGGTTCACCCATAGTCCCCTCAGACAGACCTTCTTGGTAGGTGTTCTTCTCCTAGCTTCTCTTTCTGGGTTTTGTCGACTGAAGGACTCTTAAGAAGTTTTTCTCATATTGTTTTTGAGGGGGAAAGTGGAGCCCTTAACACAGTGCCTGTCTTCTCCACGATCTTGGCCAGAAGTCCCCAATTTTTATGTTTCTTAAAAAAGGTTCTTTCTTTAATAGCATCTAGATGCATTTTAAACATCATTAATTTTAAAGAGAAAGATGAAATTTAAAGTGATTTATTTTAAGGATTTCTTGTTCTGTATTTGAACAAATTCTTTGTAGGATCTATTTTACTTCCTCATGATGTCATATCATAATAAGCCAAGCTGAATCAGATTTTAGATGAGACTTTGAAGCACTTAAATGTGGCCTAGAAAAGAGAATCATTAAGTCAGAATTCCATGTATCTAGAATCTTCCACTAAGTTTCCATGAGACTTCTGCTAAACTTCTAAATGTAACAGCAAAGTCATGAATAGTTTGGGTTAATAATAAGTCCTTGGCTCCTTTCTTCACTTCCTATATAAGGATTGAGCTTTGCCTCCTTAATTTGCTTCTGCTGTTTCAATATTCAGTACTGAAATAACTAATCCATCCACAGCTTAGAAAGATTTCTCTGGGAGAAGAATACAGGCATCTGACACCCCTTCTTTATTCTCCTGATGCTTCACGTGGGAGAGTAGGATGATCAGCCTCATTTAGTAGCAAGGAAAATGTTATAATTAATTTCAAAACTGGTATAAAATATTCTCCATACCTTATGCCTTTAATGTTTTTCCAGTAGAATTTGATCCTGACTCTCTTTGATTTTTAAAGGAAGAATAGTCCTATGTAATTAGCAAAGGCCTGTTTTGAATTTGCAGCTTGGGGGTTAAAGTGACAAAAGATGCCTTAGGTATGTGTGGTTTGAGTCTGGTTCTATACCCCAAACTGTTGAGGGAGAGTCAAGAGCACAGTTGGCCTGTGGGTTTCTTTGATTGTTAGTTCTGGGTCTGTCACTGACCCACTATTGCCTCTAAGCAAGCCTTTGAGATATTTTATGTTGTCAATCCTTCCTTTGTAAAATGAGATATTTTCCCTAACCTCCTAAGGACACACTGAGGAGCAAGTATCAAATAGTAGCAAGGCACTTTGAAAAGAAAGGGCTTAATTGTGTTATTAATAATTTAAGAACACAGCAGTCTTGGTCTGGCTATCTAAAAGGATTCCCTGGCAGAGTCACTACAATGAGATGTTGGTGCTTCATTATTCTTATGAAATTTCCCAAGCTTTGAGTTGTTCAGAAAATATTTGACTGCCTTTAAATTAATATCTCACCTTCTTATCTAACTTAGTATCTTTTACTTTGCTCTCACCACAAACCAATGAGATGACCAAGGTAAGTAGTGGGTCATAAGCTTAATAGGAATCAATAGCATGTTATGGTAACCATGAAAACCATGAGGCAATGTGAAGCTCCACCAAGAGAAGGAAAGCTCCCAAGAATGATGAGGTGATAGTCCTGATGTCTGAGAACCAGAAGAACCTTCTATGCATGTGTATAAATATATATATATATATGTATATATATATATATATACACATGGATAAAGCATGTAATTTACAGTATAAAGAATATTGTGGTTGTTCAATCATTCAGTTGTATTTGACTCTATGTGGCTTTCTTGACAAAGATACTGAAGTAGTTTGTCATTTCTTTCTCCAGTATGCCTCAATTTTACAATTGAAGAACTGAGACAAGTAGAAGTTAAATGACTGATACAGGGTAAAACAGCTAATAAATGTCTGAGGATAGATTTGTACTCAAATCTTTCTGGCTCCAACCCAGAACTCTATCTACTATTTCTTTTAGCTGCTCCCTCCCTAAAGTATATAATTTAAACAGTATATAGTAAAAATTCAAAACAAAACAATGTAAATGTGAGCTATTATTGAGCAATTATATAATTGCTATGATGCCAGTTTGGGGACTATAAAATGAATTTATATTACATGAATCAGCAGGTACAATGGGAAGAGTATCAGAAACTAAAAGGGTTTTCCCCTCCTAGAATGATTCTTTTGTGAAGACAAACTAGGCCATCTTTTGCCTCAGCTCTTACCCGAACCCCTAATTATTTAATAGGAGTTGCCTCAGAAAAACTTGAGTCCTGGGAAAGATCTTAGTTTAAAAAGGCCATGGCTTCCCTACTGCTTCTGGGGCCACTGTCAGTCATCCTGCCTATATCTTGCTACTGGAACTCAATGACTGGATTAGAGATGACTTTGATATAACTCTACTTCACTTAAATCCAATTCATTTGTAACTCAAGACATCACTCTCCTGATGTCATTGGTCTTCTAACTGTTGGTTCAGGAGTCAAAGAACCTGAGTTCAAATCCTTCCACTGCATATTGTTACTCAGGTCATTTAATCTTCTCTTGGGTTTCTGTTTCTGCATCTGCAAAATGAGGGCATAGGATAGAAACCCTCTAGTGTCTCTTACATTGTTAAATCTCTAATTCTTGGATTCCATGAATCCTATTTCTCCATGGACATTCATTATGAAATCAGAAATGTGCTTGCAGTGACTCTTTTTTTTACCTCAAACTGAAAAATCACAATCTGATGATTTTCTTGCCATGATGGATAATTGATCGAAATTATACTAGTATTTGGACTCAGGAGACTTCAGTTCAAGTCTTGAATTTATTACTAACTAGGCCATTCTGGGCAAAACACTTAAGTTTTCTCAAACATAAGGGAATTTACTTGGCATAGTGAAGAGAGAGCTAGATCTGATATTAGGAAGACTGAGTTCAAATCTGATTTGCAGATACTAGTTGGGCAATCATGGGCAAGTCACTTAACCTCTGCCTCACTTTTCCCACTTGTAAAATGGGTTTTGTTGTGGGGCTAAAATGAAACAATATTTGTAAAATCCTTTGCAAATATTAAAGAACAATAATGATTTTCTGTGCCTCAGTTTCCCCACTGGTAAAATTAGGTAATAATAGCAGTCTCACAGTTATTCAACAAGCTTTTATTAAGCACCTATTAAGCAAAGCAAAGTGGTTCTGGGTTCAATATGTTGCACATCATAGGTGTCTAATAAATGTTTATTGACTATGAATATAACAAATGTCAAGGTCCTTACAAACAGATAGATTACCATGAAGGCTAATCAGTAAGCCTTAGTCATTCTAAAAACATGAATTATTAATATTTTCATATCACTGCATGATAAAGATATAAATTCATGGAAATTGAAGTTTATGTCCTAGCAGAAAAAAATTAGGGTAAAAGAGGAAAGAATTTTTTCACTAGGTTTCTGCTGAATGTTATCAGTAAAACTGATTCATAAAGGAAAATAGAAAGTCAGTAGCAACAATTCTCCACTTCTCCCAACAAGGAAAGCAAACTTATTCCTCATTCATTTTATATAGCTCAGAGAACTATAATTAATTTAAAATAGAAATATCTTCCTGGGTCCCTGTCTCTTCTCTACCCCTAGAGAAAAAGAACATTACACATAGAAGTGAAACATATTGAGGAAACAGGAAGGGAAGACACCTAATTTGCTATGGGGAGAAAACAGGAATCTAAAAAAAGAAAAAAAAAAGGAAATATGAGTAGAGAGAAGAAAATAGATTAATTTTTCCAAAGAAGACTGATTATTCAGGCAGTACTTTTTTATCTACTTTGCTTTTTAGCTACTTTGCAATTTGAAATGTGCACTCAACTTTCTTGCCAAGGGCTGAGAGAGGATATAGAATAAAAAAACGGATGGAGGAAATGCTAATACAAGACAAAGGACAGAGATGATAATCACAGGGCACAATTCTGTCATTTTATAGATGAGCTAACTGAAGTAGAGATTCAATGATTTATCTGTTGTCACAAAACTAGTAAATAATATTACAAAAGATTGGAATCCAGAACTTCAGACTCACCTGTTGGAGAATTGGTGAGGCTTCCAAGAACTCAGGGTGGGTCAGGAGTCTTGAAAAGTTCTAAAGTTCTAAAGATCTTGACCTGAAAAGAGTCAACCGGTATTCTAGCCAGACACTTGAGTTAATAGCCTTGTAAATTCAAGGAAAGAAGTGATGGTATGATTAAAGTGGTAATGCCCACAATGTATCATAAGACTGAATCCCCAATTATTATACATTTAGGAGATTCTGTCCCATGGAGTTATTCTTTCAATTATTTCATGATTTACTAAGTTCTTAAATGCAATAATTCAATGGATAATAGCCAAGAAATAGCTTTTCCAACCTTAATTTAAAAAAAAAAACCCTAAAGAGGAAGAAGTGATTTCTGATGCAAATAGTTAAAGTAAAGAAGGAAACAACCTGTTAAATGGCATATTGGGTGGTACCTGACCTTGCTACCCATTGTTTCTAGAACAAAACAAGATTATCCCTAGGTTTAGTCTTCTTCTGGGCTGAGAATTTTATAACAGTAAAGTGAGTCTAATCTGAACAGGATAAAACTTATCTATGACTCAACTTTTAGGCAAGGCATTAATGATTAAGATATAAATAGAAATACTAGTGAAATCAGATCCTTGAAAACTCATTTCAAGGAGGAACATATTTCATACTTTCTCCCTGCCCCTGATACCAATGGCTTCCAAATCTGGAAAGAGTAAGATTAGAACAAGATCTTTTCAGAGTTTCTCCTAAGAAAAAGTTAGTCTTGAGGGTGCTGCTAGCCCAGTAACATGGGTTAACATGCTCCAAAGCATTTGAAGTAAATCGAAATCTTCTGTAGGAAGAAATTCAAGAAAGCTAGTTTGGGGTTAACAATAGAATTAACGAAATTATATTTTTCTAGGCTATATTAAAATTCAGTTCAAACCAATTCAGATGCTGTAGGGACTTCAAAGACAGAAACAAAATAATCTTTACTCTCAAACAGTTTGCATATTAATCAAGAGTTATAGGGATGTCTGCCCCACAATTGTGAAGACTTCCCTTTACAGAATAAGTGGATGAGAACAATTTGTTCCAGTGGCTATGTAGGGTACTAAAGTAGACTTGGTCAGTCATTGAAGACAAGTTCACCCACTGCATCCTGGAGCATCACCAGTCATACTGACCTTTGTCTTGCCATTGTACTTCTATGATTCTGGAAGAGAGAGTAAGACTTATGACTTTATGCAACTCTGCCTCACTTAAATTCATTCCACACACAAGTTAAGACATCATCCTATAATGTTATCTGTCCTCTTTGAAAATGAAGGACAAATGACAAGAACAATATTAATTAGAGACTCACTGGTACACAGGTGTTGAAGATGGTAAAAAAGGAGTAAGATGAGCTTTCTAAAAAATGCATTTGTTTCTTATCTGCAGGGAAATAGGAAAACATAAGCTCACAAAGTTAGAATTAGAAGGACTTGTTGGCAACACCTAAACCTGGACTTATTAACCTGGGTCTATGAATCCCCAAAAGGTTTATGGACAAATTTCAGGGGATCTGTAAATTTGGATGGATAAGCAATCACATATTTATTTTCACTAACCTTTAGCAACCTTGGTATTCCCAAATACTTTACTGTTTTAAATTATTGTGCTGAGAAGTGGTCCCTAGATTTCATCAAACTGCTAAAGGGGACTATGATTCAGTTTAATTCCATAATAGTTTATTAAGCACCTAAGATAGGTCAGAACTATGTTAAGCCATGGAATACAAAAAAAAGGCAAAAACCCTCAAGGAGCTTACAATCTAACGTGTGTGGGGGGAACAACACACAGGATAGATAGAAAGACAGGAAAATGGATGGATGGATGAATGATGGATGATGGATGATGGATTATGGATGTATGTCTGTATGGATGGATGGATGATTGTTGGATGGATGGATGGATGGATGGATGGATGGATGGATGGATGGATGGATGGATGGAAAAAGAGAAAAGGAAATAATTATTTGAGAGAAAGCACATAATTAAGAGGGATTGGATAAGGCTTGCATTAGGGGGGTGGGATTTTAGTTGATACTTTAAGGAGGTCAGTAAGATCAGGAGTCAGAATGGGGGTGGGGAGAGGGAAGCTATTTTCAGAATGGTGATGTAGAAAACACCAAGGACTGAGTGATGGAATATCTAATTCATAGAATAGCCAGTCTCTGGATTGGAGCATGTGTGTTAGGGAATACAGGCTAAGATAACAATGTTTGTTCTTCATTTTTGAAGAAGACCATGCCAGCAGGGAGGTAATGTCATGACAAGCGTGTGAATTGGGTTTGAGTGAGGGGGTGTTGTGCTGAGTCACCAGCCTCATTTTCTCCTGCACAGCCATCTGGGTTCCCTGCATCTACAGCCATCACTAGTTGTCTTGACTCTGTCTTTCCACTGGACCATGATGACTTTGGAAGAGAGAGTAAGGCTGACAACTTCATGCAACTCTATATAAATCTAATATACCAAAGAAACAAAAGACATCACCCATACCATTTGTATTTCAAAATCCTGTGGTGACAGGCGAGTGACAAACTGGCACTTGCAGATACAGTGGGAGTGTACTCACAACCTTGTATACAAGAGGGTCAAGACATAGGGTACTCTCTCCTTACTAGAAGAAACCATGGGATTTGGCAGTACCTTGGATGTGTGAGTAGCTAAAAGACTGCTCACCTCCTAGTATAAGGAAGGGACTAGAAAATGTGCCTAAAATTGTCTGCTTACCCAACCCTGGCCTAATTACTGCAGCATGTGAGGATCCCATCCTGCGGACAAAACACAAAAATGCACAAAGACTTGTTCAAAGAAGATTTCATTCAACATTAGTGCATGATATATGCATACACATATAGACAACACAAGGTCCAATAGACCTAAGTGATGAACAACTCTTACTGCAAGAGTACTCAACAGGTATCATATCCAAATAGCAGCCCACATTAAACAAGATTGACAAATGAAGGCTACCTTACTGAAGTTGTAGGTGGATACATATTTTTCTGAAGTAACTGCAGTGAAAGTAGAGCTGAGAAGCTGGGGTAAATTTTGTAATAAAGTAAATCACAGGTTCATGACAATGAGATTGCCATTTGCATAAAAATGCCAACATCATCGGTGTCTATGTTACCACCATGACAAACCCTTGATGAAGTAAAATTAAAAAGTGTTTATGAAGGCATAGAGATCCTTATCATCAATGTACCAAAAGAGTACAAAAGAGAAATTATGCTTATAATTCCAGGTGACTTAAAGCTAGAGTAGGTTCAGACTACCAGACATGGAAGGGAATCTTTGGGAGGAATGGAGTTGGGAAACAGCAACTGTAATGGTCACCTACTACTGAAGACTTGGACCTTCTTATCACAAACACTATTTCCCATTTACCTAAATGTAATAAAACTTCCTGTATGCACCCTCACAGCAAACATTGGCATCTAATAGACCATTTGATTGAAAGGAGAAGAGATAGAAAGTATTTGAGAGTGACAAAGGTAATGTGAGGTACAGAGTGCTGGACTAATCACAGAGTCATCCTTTCCAAGCTAAATATTCACATTCAAGTGAAACAGTTGTGCCAAAGCAAAAGGACTTCCAGAAGAATTAAAGTCAAGAGATTAGAATGCCTCTCTGAGTGGGAACAGTCTGTTGTTAAGTTGAAGGAAAAGTTGAACCAATATACAGTTGACAACAGTGAAGCAGAAAAAGAGTGGGCAGTTTTCAGAGATCTGAAATGAAGTATACACCACTGTATGTAATGATGAAATGATGAAAATACAAAAGCTGCTAAATGAATAAGGATAATTCCACAGGGTTTACTAGCAGGATAGTTCATCCATCAAAAATAAGTACAAGTGAAGCTTAGAGAGATGTAGGACTCTTGGCTCATTAAGAAGGCAGATGAAATTCAGTTTTATGAAGATAATAATAATTCAAAGTGCTTTTATGATGTGATAAAGGATATTTATAGCTCAAAGACATATGGCTCATCTAAACTACTTAGTGGCTGATGGAGCTACATTGATTAATGATAGGGACATGATCCAAGAGAGGTGAGCTTAACACTTCCGTAGTATTCTTAATAGACCAACATCAATCAACGCAGAGGCCATTGATCATTTACCTTAAGTTGAAGTCAATCTGTCCCTAGTTGAAATTTTAACTGAAGAAGAGGTTTTGAATGTCATTAGATGCCTTTCAAGTGGCAAAACACCTGGCACTGATTCTATTCCAGCTGAGATCTACAAGGTGTGTGTGTGGGGGGGGGGGGGGTCAATTACTCATCTAAAAGGTTATATGACATGAAGAGGTTATCCCCCAGAATTCAAGTATGCTTCTATCATCCAACTCTATAAAGGTAAATGGAAAAAGATTGTCCTGTGACAATCAGATGGATGTTTCTCTTTTAGTCATTGCAGGTAAGATTCTTTTTTTTTTAAGTTTTTGCTTGCCCAAGGCCACACAGCTAGGTAATTATTAAGTGTCTGAGGCCGGATTTGAACTCAGGTACTCCTGACTCCAAGGCCAGTGCTCTATCCACTACACCACCTAGCTGCCCCATGCAGGTAAGATTCTTACAAGAACCCTTCTCAATAGGCTGATCCTTCACTGGAAGATGGTCACCTCCCTGAGAGCCAGTGTGACTTCAAAAAGGGTCAAAGAGGAGTTGATATAGTGCTTGCTTCCTGACAACTCCAGGAAAAATGCCAAGAGCAGAACAGAGATCTGTATACAAGGTTTGTAGATCTGACCAAGGCCTTTGATACTATCAATCATGAGGGTTTATAGAAAATTATGTCAAAATTTGATATGCAGAGAAGTTTATCAGTATTGTATGTTGATCTCATGATGGCATGCTTGCCTGAGTTCTGGATAATGGACAATGCTCTTGTGATTTCCCAGTCACCAATGGAGTGACACAAGTCTGTGACTTTGCTCCCAGGCTTTTTAGCATGATATTCTCAGGCATTTTATCAAAGGTTTTCACTGAAGATGAACATAGCCTCAAGGTCAGCTTCTGCAATGATAGTAAATTCCTGAACTTGGAAGGCTATGAGCCAAGACCAAAGTGGAGGGTATGTTGGTGCATGATCTGTTTGTAGATGCAACACATGCAACAAAGTATGTATCAATTCTCTTCTTATGCTCATTTTGGTCTAACAACACCAAGAAAACATAGGTGCATTATCAGTCAGCACCACATCATCCACATGTGGAACTATTGATTACAGTAAATGAAAAGTATTGAGCACTATGGACAAGTTAACCTACCTTGGCAGCATATTTCCAGGAAAGCACATATCAACAATGTGGTTGACACTCTCATTGCCAGAGCTAACTCAGTATTTGGAAGGCTCGAAAAGAAAGTATGGAAGAGAAGAAGTATTAGACTGATGACCAAACTGAAGGTCTACAGAGCCATTGTACTGGCCTCATGGCTGTAAGCCTGTGAAATCTGGACAGGCTACCAGTGCCATGTCAGGAAACTTAATCGCTTCCATTTAAATTTTCTTAGGAAGATTCTGAAGATGTCCTGGCAGGAGCAGATACCAGATAGAATCCCAAATATATGCTTGCCAAATAATACTCTTTTATAGAGAACTCACACAGGGGAAGTGCTCACAAGGAAGTTAGAAGAAGCACAGGGACCTCCTGAAAGTGTCTCTTAAGAATTTTAGAATCGATTGTGCAACATGGGAGACATTGGCACAGTACTGCCCAGCATGGTGTGCCCTCAATCAGTGAGGGTGCTGACCTGTGGTAGAGCATTTTGAACTTTATTGTTCTGATCAGCCACAGTTGGACACACTGTAATTTGTCTCTATAGTGGTGTCATTGGTTTTTTTGATAACAAAGGACAAGAATCAACCAATTATTGGATTTTTATTCTCAATTTCAATGTTTTTTTTTCCCTAAGAGAGAAGCGAGTCCAGGATTGCTATGAGTTGGTATGTGATATACCCCAGTACAAAGTTAGTTACTTCCAAATAGACAACAATTTAATATTATTTATAAACCTGGTACCTACAAACTGGTCTTAAACCCACTGGTGAGTTAGAGTTAGGGGGATGTCTACCCCAAGCATGTGAAGACTTCCCTGATGGAATAGACAGATAAAATACTTTGCTCCAATGACCATGAAGTCAACTTAATCACATTCTGTGAAGGATTTAGAATTTGGTCAGACCCTAATACCCTAAGGTCTTAGGCATCCTGGGCTTTTAACAATCATCTCAATTTTTGTCCTGTCACTGGACTCTTATGATTCTGGGAAAGAGTGAGGCTGATGAGTTTTTGCAATTCTATCTCACTTAAATCTGATTCACACAGGAGTAAAGATATTATTGCATAATTCCATTGATCCTCTTGGAAATGAAAGAGAACAGCACAAATAGGTGCTAAATAAATTTTGATTGGATTGCATTGCATTCTACAGGACTACAAGCAGATCATTTCCCCTCACTGAGCTTCATTTTCCTTATCCATAAAATAAAATAAAGGCGTTGGCTTAAATGATCTCTAAGATACCTTAAAGCTCTAAATCTCATGAACCAAGAAATTAGAATTGAAGATAGTTGGGAATTGTGATAAACACATAGAAAGAGAGATCCTTCTTTTCCCTCCCCTTACTATACTTCTCTGTCTCTTGATTTAAAAATGTTTTCTTACTTCTCTGGCTTTTTCTGTTTCCCCTCTCATTTCCTCCTCCCCCCCCCCCAGTTTCTTCTTATCCCCTTCACCTCCTTTATTCTTTTCTCTATTCTCTCTTTTTTTAAGCCTCCTCTCTTCTTTCAATTGCTTAAACTGTCTGAATTAGTCATATAACAACATCCTCAATTTCCCCTCCCTCTGCCTTCTATTTTTCTTACCTATTCCTGAATAAGAACAGTTTCCCCTTCTTGCTTTATCAGCTGCAGAGGCAATGCAGGCCTTTTCTCAACAGTCCTAGGAAAACTGGTTTTTGTGACACTTTTTCAATGATTATTCTCTACTGAAAGTGAAATAAAAACCAAGGAAATGGGAACCTCCTCATGTTTATCTTTGTTATCTTAGCCCTAGGGCTAGGATATAAGATATCCCACATCATAAAACACTTAGTGTTTGGGGCTGGCAACTCAGCAAATACAAGGCCAAGCAGTCAGTTGATTTGAAATCCAAATGCCACAAAATCTGAATGACAGTAAATGTTTCTGGATGGAGATTTCATCCTTAAATGTCAAGCTGATCCCCACCCAGAGAGGATATTTTGCTAGGCCTGTGTTCAGAATTACTAGTACTGAGAAAACAGAAATTAGAGGAAGAAGAGGATTAGATAAGGAAATCACACATTTGTAAACACAAGAATCTTTTTCCCAAAGGGAAATGCCCTCCAGGGCATTTATTTATTCTAACTCTACTTCCTTAATCCAGTGGAAGGAGCATAAACTGACATTTCATAGGATAAGGATCCCACCAAGAACTCTTCCCTATGGAATTTCAGGGCAATAATTACTGATATTTATATTGTGCATGAAATTTCACAAAGCCTTCTGCATGCAGTTTTTAGTTTGGAGATATACTACAGATCCTGGGCTGTCATAAATCATCTTGACTTTTGTCCTGTCACTATAGATCTAACTACCCCCTTTACATATGAAGAAAATGGAGGCTCTGTTAGGGCAAGAGTTTGCCCATAGTCATACAGGTGGTATAAGAGTTGGCATCTGAAAAACTGAAATTTTAAAAAAAGGAAAGTAGGGTATCACAGTAGGTAGAGCACCAGCCCTGGAGTCAGGAGGACCTGAGTTTAAATCTGGCCTCATACACTTAATAATTACCTAGTTGTATGATCTTGGGCAAGTCACTTAACCCCATTGCCTTAAATAAATTTTAAAAAATTTAAGAAAAGAAAGATAACATGATAACTTTATTATATATTTAAAAGGAATAGCTAGTGATTTCTAATAGATTTGCAATTTTATGTGGTTTCATATTTTTCTTATTCTACTCTATTATAGAAATGTTTATATTCTTTAAGTTTGGAATAAAATAATTACAATTTTTAAAAAGAGAAAGGAAAACTAAAGTAACTTGAGAATGGTTATTCATTGACAATGGTAAAAATTTCAAGTCAACATAGTCATTAATTTAAAAAAATAAAATTTTATATATATATATATATATATATATGATAGATAAAATATGTACTATGTTATTTGAGTAGATTTTTCTTTCAGTTTTCTTAGGAGCTCACCATGAAGCCTCACTAGATTAAATTTGGGAACCAGAAGTATAGTAAATTGTACTTGAAATGTTTATCATATTCAGTTGTAACAAATTTCCCAGTTGGCTGCTGGCTTAATTGTTATATTTAATCAGATGATATAGGACCAGGACTGAGGTCAAAGATCATTCTAAAAAAACTTTTAAGTAGACTGTATCAGGAACACCATGGTCAGATATATTTTGCTGTCCCCAGAGGAAATTGGTACACAAGGGATAACAAATACAGTGCTGAGAAGGTAAAGGGAAATTTCCAGTGATGGATGTGAGATTTGAGTAAACTGAACCCTAAAAGCCAATAAAATGTTAACAGAACCCCAGATTCAACTGGAAGAATTACAGATTTTGAGACTTGAAAGAATTCTCAGCAACCATCTCCTTCAGTCTATATAAAAAAGAATCCTGACTATAACAAATATAATGCTTGAAGGGAGATCTTCAACCATCTCTCCACAAGCAGTCTATTCCATTTTAGAACAGTTTTTGCTGGTCCCTGACAACAAAGCTTAAACTGCCCTCTTTGCCATTTTCACATTGCTCCTGGCCCTGCCCTTTAGGTCTGAACAGAACTAGTTGAATAGCTTACACCACATGAGTATTAGCTTTTTGAACCACCATGTCACAGTTTTCACTGATATTGAACTTCCAATCCAGTTTAAAAAAAATGAGACATTTGACATTTTTCTCTCTGATACTATTCTTGTTCTCCAAGAGTCTTTAGAAATCACTGACAACTGAAGGGCCATCACATTTGCCAATTTGTTTAGTAATGCAGGAATGATGGACTCATTGAGGGTAGGTGGGTGGCACAATGAAGAGAGTATTGGACATGGAGTCAAGAAGACCTGAGCTGAGTTCTTCTGCTTTCAACTCTCATTGGTTGTTTAATCTTGGACAAGTCACAAGTTATTTTTTCTATAAAAGGGATATAATTGCCTCAATATCAGAGGATTATTACGTAGATGAAATGAGATAACATAGGCATATAAATTGTTTTGCTTATCTTAAAGGACTAGATAAGTGCTATTTATTTATTGTCATCTCCTTCCTTAACATGCTTTGCAATTTCCTTTTAACCACTTTGATTCTAGATTTCCCAATATGAAAACTGTTTTCCTTTGAAAAGAAAACAGGAACGAAAATCAGAATTGACTAATCATATATAGTTTTCATTGTTCATTATCATTGATCCTTCTTCCCACAGGTCCGTTCCTTTCTTTGATCTTCAAAAGTCAACTGACTTTATCTACTTTTCATTGTTCATTACTGATTTTTCTCTAGCATCAATCTTATCCTTTCTTGGATCATCTTATGTACAACAGAGCAGAAAACATCATCCGTAACAACATCATAATTGTATTCTTATAATTTACCACCAACCTCATTGAGTTTTAGCACTCTTAGCATTTTTCTCATAGGATCTATCAATATTTGTCATGCATTTTATTCCCATGTCCATCTTTTGTCCTTACTTGTCCATAAACAATGGTCTCTTGAAATACCTCCTCCCCGCCAACTCCAATTGAATAGAACAATTTATGTCATATGGGACAAGGACTTTCCTTTTTTTTTTTTTAGGCTTTTTTTTTTGCAAGGCAAATGGGGTTAAGTGGCTTGCCCATCACACAGCTAGGTAATTATTAAGTGTCTAAGGCCGGATTTGAACTCAGTCACTCCTAACTATGGGGCCAGTGCTCTATCAACTGCACCACCTACCTGCCCCGGGACTTTCCTTTTTGATACCATTCAATTTCAATTTATTTCATCCTCTTAGTCTGACTCTGGACTCTTGAAATTCTTTATAGAATATTCATGAGATGATGAGGGATTTTTGCTTATTCATCTCTTACAACAAATAGCAAATGAAGTGTTGGCTACGTTTCAAGATTTCTATAAGTTTTTCTAATTCAATAACCACCATTTTGTTTATCACAACTAGGGCACAATATCATCTTCCTGTGTGACCCTGGGCAAATCACATAATCGTGTTGTCTTAAAAAAATAAAAATTTAACAAAAGAATAACATTTCCCCCCTTTCCCTTCCTGTATTCTTTAAAGACCAAAATTATTAAGAAAAATGTAACATTTATCAGGCTTCTGTGCTTTTAGCATACATAGATCTCTAGATAACAAAATAATTGAAGTAAACATTACTACTAAAACTGAAGTATTTCCTGAATTTCTCATCCTTTATTCCCCTTGGATAAGTGGTCTATTGTAGGGTATTCAAACCAAAATATTTCTTCTGTTTCTTTATTCTTTATACTTTAGATACTGTGACTATAATGTTAAAAGAAATAGAGTTAGAAGGAACTTCAGAAGTCAAATTTCAGAAGTCATTTTGGGGATCAGAAATTAAGATACATAGATGTTAAATTGAAAGAAATAAAAATCAGAAAAAGTAATATACAGGCACAACCCCATTTTATTATATTTTGCTTTATTGCACTTCACAACTATTTCATTTTTTACAAATTAAAGATTTGTGGCAACTTTGCCTAGAGCAAGCGTATCAATGGCATCCCCCCCCCCCCCCCCCAACAACATGTGCTTATGTTATGTCTCTGGGCCACATTTTGGTAATTCTCACAATATTTGAAGCTTTTTCCTTTTTTTTTTTTAAGGTTTTGGCAAAGCAAATGGGGTTAAGCAGCTTGCCCAAGGCCACACAGCTAGGTAATTGTTAAGTGTCTGAGACTGGATTTGAACCCAGGTACTCCTGACTCCAAGGCTGGTACTTTATCCACTACGCCACCTAGCCGCCCTGCTTTTTCCTTTTTTAATCTGTTGTGGTGATGATGCTGTTGTCATTGTTTTGGGGCACCCTGACTCATACCCATATAAAATGACAAACATAATCAATAATGGATTATATGTGCTAACTACTCCAATGATCAGAACCACTGTTCTCAACCTTTCTCTGTCTCCTCAGTCTACCTATTTCCTTAACCACAACAATATTGAAATTAGGTCAATTAATAGCCTTGTTTTAACCTCTAAATGTTCAAGTAAAAATGAAGAGTCAGCAACCATAATCTGATCAGACATCAGTTATTAACATTGAGTCAAGACCCTTTACCAGTAAAAAGACTATAACTTGCTAAAGATTCAGGTGATGGCAAGAATTTTTTAGCAATAAAGTGTTTTAAAGTATTTCTAGACATAATCTAAAAAATTAGGGGCCATCTTCTGTTGTCCTATTCTATAGTTTGTCACTGGTCTCAAATGGTTCTAGAGGGAAAAGTAAGGCTGGTGACTTTGCACAGACCTCCCTCACTTAGATCCAATTCATTTGCAAGTCATGGCATCACCTTCTTTATGTCATGGTCCTCTTTGAGAAAGAAGGATAAACAACATATATAAATATTTATATATAGTTATATATTTAATATTTAATAATATATATTTATCTATAATAATATTGTACACTTAATGGACTATAGCATAGTGTAAGCATACCTTTTATGTATATAATATACATATACATATATATTATGTTTTGGTAAACTAGAAATTCATGTGATTTACTTTATTATAATATTTTCTTTTTTGCAGGGCTGTGGAACCTTATCCACAATGTCTCCAAGATAGCCCAGTATTGTTATCATGAGCTAGTCATATTGCACTAATCTTATTTCTGTTTCCTCTTTCTGTTTCTATCTCTATTTCTCTGTCTCTGCCTTTCACCAATGCTAATGCTCCTCATTACACCATAAGGTACAAAACTAGGAAATTGATAAGCATTCTGTCTCGATGAGGCTTCATCTAAAGTCTTATGTTCAGTTCCAGAAACCACATTTTAGGAAGGAAGTGAATAAGTTGGAGAGTCTCCAGAGAAGAGCAACCCAAAGAGTCGAAGGACTCAAGTTCCTGTCATGAGGATCAGCTGAAAAAGTTGAGAATGTTTACTTTCGAGAAAAAAAAATGGAGAGATGGTATCTATTTTGTTTTATTTGAGAAATTATCACATAGAATTTGAGAATAGACTTGGTCCATTTGGTTTTTTTTGGGGGGGGCAGAACTAGCAACACTCAGTAGATGTTGAAGAGAAGTGAATTTTTGCTTGATCTATTAAAAAAAATGGACCAAAGAGGAATAGAACGGCTTAGAAGATAGCAGATCCCCCATCCCCACTCTAACATTTATGTCGTTATGCTCATCCTTCATTCTTGAGAGGATCAATGACATCATGAGAGAAATATCTTGACTCACACATGAACTTCAAACAAAATCTGGATAACTAAATTTAAATAGAATTATGGAATTTCAGAGTTGGACCTAAGTGTCCCTCTTGTTCAATCAAAACCTGAACAGAATTCTCTAACATAGTAAAAAGTCATCATGTCAAATATGCTGTAGATCAGGGATTCTTAGGCTTTTTTTGTGTCATAAACCCCTTTGGAAGATTGTACCCCTTTTTAGAATGCTGTTTTTTAAAAATGTATAAAATAAAATAGAAGATTACAAAGGAAAGAAATCATACTGAATTTTAGTTTTCAGAAGGTTTATTTTTTAAATTAATACAAACTCCAAGTCAAACCTGCTGAGGTAGAGGGGCACATATTGAGTATGTTGAACAGAATACTCATAGAAATTTGAGTTGATGGTCTCTGAACTCCCTTTCAGTTTTGAAATTCTGTGATTCTTATAGTTAATATGGACTTTTATCTATCTGGTCTACTCTATCCATACCCTAGGAAAATATTCCCTCAAAGTGTAATGGGAATGCCAACTACCTAGTTTATAGCAGAGTCTTTGAAATTTTGTTTTCTTTGTATCACCAAAACTTAGCACGGTGTCTTGCACATAATAAAGATTTAGTAAATGTTTATTTTCCTACTGTTTATTATAAATTTCTCTGACATTGGCAGATCTCCTACAGCTGATTGCTGCATCTGCCTGCAGACATGATGATGGGCACATCAGAAACACTAGCACTAATAGACCCAATATGACCATAATTTGAGAGAGGTTCCCTCCTTGATCATTCCTGTCTTTGGGAAAACCCCTTCTTTAAGACCTGTTAAACATCTTAAGTTTAAAAGGCTACAGTCTCCCACTGCCTTGTGGTCCATTTCTAGTAATCCTGATCCATATCAGGACCCTGCACCCGGATGGATCTGGAGGAGAAAGTGAGGCTGGTGACTTAACCCAGCACCCCCTCACTTAAATCCAATTCATTTTCATGTCATGGCATCATCTCCTTGATGTCACGGTCCTCTTTGAGAACAAAGGGAAAACAACCACCATGAACCCACTGACCCGTTGAATTAGATGATGATGCTAGTCAGAGCAGGGAGAATAGGCTGTGATAAACCCAGTATCATTTTTCCTTAGCATTGTGGTCTGTGATCTCCAAAGCAGAGGTTGATGCCCCCTGGGGGGGGGGGGTTCTATGGCCTTAGCCCAGGGACCTATGAACTGAATCCGACTGGTATCTCATGGCTGGAAGGAGCTTTTGGATAGTAAAGACTAGTGACTCTTGAGTAACTAGCTTCATTTTCTCCTTATCCTTTTGCGTAAGACAATGAGTTACACAGGATTGGCAGGATTAGTAGGTGTATTGTAGCTTGTATTACATGATCATTTTCCCCAACTCCATTCCTCTTTCTGATTTCCTTATAGCTTTTAAATGCCCCAGGATGTCATAGTCTCAGAATTATCTACAACTTCTTCCCTTCCCTTACCACACCTATTTGTATTTATTCTAAGTCTGAATCTCTCCCCTCTTTCAATTCACATAGCTCTCATCTATTTCAGGCCCTAATACCTTGTACTGAGACTATCACAATAGTCTCCTTATTTGGGAACCATGATTCTATATTCTTCCCCTTTTAGTTCATTCAAGTAGGAAAATGATTTTTTCAGAAGCATAGCTCTGTTATTTATTCACTTAATAAATTATAGTAGTTCTTTATTGATTCTAGGATCAAATAATATTTCATCTTTATCACACTTTGTTGGATTTCTATGTTTGTGTAAGTTTTATAATATACACAATTAGAGGTACAGTAGTACTCTGGGCTTTACTTTTGACTCTCTGAACTTGGTCTACCATGCCCTCATGTGGATACCTTCTCTCCTTCCATGTACCATTTATATTGAGCATCCCTTTCTATGGCATTTTCCCCAACAGGTAAACTCTTTGAAGGTAGAAACTTTTTCCTTAAGCACTTAACACTATGCTTAACACATAATAAGCTGCTTAATAAGTTGTTAGCTTGATCTGACAATTATATAATGTATACATATTTAAATGTACACATTTTTGGAAGTAGATACTATTTTTTTCTGAGAGAACTAAGCAGTCAAAAAAATTTAGAGACTACTGACTGTAATGTCCCCCCAAGACTGTCTTGAGTCCTTTTCCTTTCTCCTTTTAGATTAACTTGATTTGTGATTTTACCAGTTCCCATTGAACTACTCATTTTATTTACCTCTAATCCTGCATCACCAAGTACCTTTAGGGAATCTCAAACTGGAAGAACCATAGGCATCTTAAATTTAACATATCCAAAGAGAACTTATTATCTGTCTCCTGAAACCCTCCCCTCATTCTGCCTTTCCTGTTATCAAGGGAACCATCATTCTCAAAATTCTCAGTTCATCCTTCTTTCACCTCAATGATTCTGTGTATCTGTCCTTTCTCTTTCTGTCTCTCTCTAGTCCTGTCTCACTTTTCTCCCCATCCTTGTCGTCATTCTCATATTCCTTCTCCTCCTTTTCTTCTTTCTCCTCTTCCTTCTTCCTCTCTCTCTCTCTCTCTCTCTCTCTCTCTCTCTCTCTCTCTCTCTCTCTCCTCCCCTCTCTTTGTATCTCCTGTCACTCTCCTCAATTCTTCCCCCCTTCCCAGACCATCAGGAATTCTATTGGCTAAGTACAAAAAATATCCTCCTTAGTTAGAGTATTAGTCCTTAATAGATTTGAGGATAGAGAATATAACTTATTTCTAGGTTAGGAAATAGAAATGAAGAAAGTTTTGTTTCATTTCATATAGTAAAATTATGAAAACAGTAATATATGTGTAATATATATGTGTATATGGAAACATTGAAATAATTTAATTTGTTCATTTTGTTATGGATGTTTGTTTCACTTAAGCAAAACTACATGATCAAATTTAGAAATGTAAAGGTCATAAGATAACAATGTCCTAAATAAAAATGTTCCACTAGGTCACATTTAAATTATTCTCTGTTCTGAGTAATTTTCTCTTTATTGATTAATCTATACATTCATTTGTTCATTCAACCAATTAACATTTTTTTGAAAGCTGTTGATTGACTATCTTACACTATGTTAAGTGTGATGAGGGTCAAAAAATGTGAGAAAATAGACTCTGCCTCCAAGAGGCTATCTGGATTTCAACTGAAAATTTCTGATTTTAAGAAATGCAAGCAAAGCATAATATTTAGCAAAATATCAATCTGGAATCTCAAGTAGTAAACAGAACTTGGAAAGCATTTTTTTCCCTTCAAACTTATTTTTGAGAAAATGTTGTGAATGGAATCTAGTGAGTTTTTGTATTAGAACAAATCTTTATGAATCTGAAGGATAGTTTCATTCCTATCATTTTTTCATATACGCATTTAAACTGATTTTTAAATGTTTCCAATACTGAAGAAGGCCTTTATCCTCTGAACCTTCTATACAGTTTCTTTTTATCTTTAGCATGTAACCTATAATATACAATAGGATGTGGGAATAATGATGTTCAACCTTTGTGACTGAAGAGGATCATGTAGGTTTGCTGATTGGGAAAGGAAAGAATCAAGTAAATCCAGAATAATTCAGTTTCATGTAATTCCTTAACACCTTGCCCAAATCTTTCCCCCTTTCTTGATTCTATCATGATACCCATTTAGTAGATGGCTTCATCTTCTATCACCCCTTCACATGCATTCCAAGTTACTTCTCCTCTGGTCTACACCAGGATCTTGATTCATTTGAGTCATTGCTGTTCCTTTTCATTATAAATCTCACTTCTACACCACCTCTTTCTATGATATCTACACAGTAAGCTGCCTCCTTTCCTAAGTAACCTTCCTTTAACTCCACTATCTCCTCAAGCAACCATCCATTGTAGAGCTAAGGAGGCATCTCAGAAATCATGTAGTCCCAATCCCTCATTTCATAAATGAGGAAACTGAGGCCAAAGAAGGTTTAGTGACTTATCCAAGGTCACACACTTAGCATCGAAGATTTGAATGCAGTTAGTGTGTTTTGCCAAACTCTTACTCCTTCTCCAAAAACACTTATTGCCTTTACTTCCTTACCACCACTTCACTCCTATACCTCTTACAATCTGGTTTCTGACTCCAGCACTAGACCAAAACTGCTCTCTCCAAGATGCCAAATTACTTTCTAATCAGTTCCTCTGTTCTCAACTGTCTTAACAATTCTGCAACATTTAAAATCAATGACAAAGCTATTATTTACATAACTCCTTAAAGATTCCAAAGTGCTTCACAACAATCTCTTAAAGCGCTATTATTATTATTATTATTATTGTCATTATTACTATTACACACTAGCTAGTGTGTGAACTTCTGTTTTTTCTGAGCCAAGTCCAGGGCTTTTTCCACTATACCACACTGAAGATTCTGTTTTCTGTTGGCATTCAAAATTCTACTCTCTCCTGGTTCTCATCCCTAGGTGACCCAACTATGCTAGTCCTATTTGCAGATTGAACATCATTATTCTACTTTTATTCCATGACTGTGATGGCTCCCTAAGGATCTCTTCTTTTCCATCTTTATCATTTACTTCAACAATGTCATCCATTCCCATAAGCTTCAATTATCACTTCTTTGCAAATTGTCACTCCGTCTCTCCTGTGTCTTGAACTTCCTGCTGGATAACACCACCTATGTTTTCCATCAGCACCTTAAATTTAATATAACTTTCCCTAAACCTGAACTACCTTCCAGATTTCTGATTTCTGTTGTTGATATCACCAACCCCCAAATTCACCCAATCTTGAAACCTCCCAGTTATCTTTGCTTTCTCTCTCTCCTGCCCCACATCCAATTCATATCCTTCCTTCCTGAAATATTAATTACCCTTATGATAAAAACCCCATAAACTCCTATTTAAAATCCTTCATAATCTAGCTCCAAAATAACTTTTTAAATCTTATATCATTTCCTTTCCGATACTAACTTCTAGTCCAAGGTTACTACTAACTCTGCATACCTGTCCAGGTACTTCAGAGACTCTAGTCTCTTGGTTTTGACTCAGTGATAGCTAAGACAAGGACTCACCCAGCAATGCCACATGTGCATGTGATCTTCATAAGATCAATGCTACATAAGTTGAGCCTACTCTCCCTGAAGTGCTGCCGAGTGGAGGATATTTATACTTTAGTTCTTGCTATATCCTTGACGTAAATATGCTTTTGTAAAACATAATTAATTTTAATGATTAAATGGAACTGAGATAGTTGCTCACAGGTAACAGTGGTGGTACACAAATACAGAATGAGGACTCAAGTCAACTGCATTAGAGAAAGATGCCCCATAACCCTCAAGGTGATCCTTATAACCCTAAAGCATGATATAGACAGCTTCACTATGGAGGAGTGAAGCTAGAATATTTGCTACAATTTTAGTATTTGTGTGTTTGTGTGTTTGTCTATCATATTCCCCATTTTAGACGCATCATAGGAGAGAGGGGGGAACTATTTTAATCTTTGTATATCTCCATGGCCTAAGATTGTGCTTTATATATAACACAATTATGATGATGATGATACTTAATAATAATATTTTAGTGTTTTAAGACTTGTGAAATGCTTCCTAAATATTTTCTCATTTAATCCTTACAACAACCAACTGAAGAGGATTGAGATAAATGACTTATGCAGGGTCATATAGCTAGAAAATATCTGAAGTCATATTTGAATTTAGGTCTTCTTGACTCTATGGAGTCACCAAATTTCTACTTAATGACTCTAGATAGATAACATATTACTTAATATTAACATGGGCGTTGAGATATGGCCCAAAGATGGTCCAAATTTGTTCTATCAATTATATTAAATTTCTAACTAATCTATAACAAATCTAGGTAGTATAAGTATGAACCCAAGAACATTCTCTCCACTTTAGCCTTATTGGTGAATGGAGGTTCAGAGAGTATGCAAACATAAGCTGCAAAATTGATGGACCCAATGTAGATAGTGGATATAATTAATAAAGAAGCTACATTTATTGTGATATAAAGTTCTTTCTACAAAAGTGTTTCATTTAAACAATTCTGTCCTATTTAGAGTAAAAAATTAGAAACAAATTATATGTATATGAATAGAGTGACAAAATCGTAGTTTATTAATGATAAGAATGTGACCTGCAATTTCATTGGTATAGGGAATCTTCAAATGAAATTCTCGCACTAAAGAGGGTTGCCACCTTCTCCAAAACTTTTCATCCCAGAAGATTGTCGTATAATTGTCATGGAACCCAAGGCTACCTGACCAGAATGTGTCCAGTGCATGTGGACTCAGGACATCTTTGTACCAAAGCCAATTTTCTAGTCACCATAGTATACTCTCTATTTGAGAAAGGAAGCAAGGGGGGGAGGGAGGAAGGAAGGGAGGAAGGAAAAATATTAATTCAGGTTTATTATATACAAGACACTGTTTTAAATAGTACCTCATTTGATCTTCATAACAGTCCTGGGGGGGCAGATGCTGTGATGAAGCACATTTTACAGCTGAGGAAACTGAGGCAAAAAGTCAAATAACTTGACAAAGTGGGAGGTCAAGCAGTCAGTAACTGTCTAAAGCTAGATTTGAACTCAGCTCTTTCTCGCTCAGACACAGTGCTCTAGCATTGCTCTATTTCATGACTTTTGAACATTAATTTTTAAATAAAAAAGAAAAATGAGGTATACAAAGAAATAAGATCTATATGAAATGATGCAAAGGGAAATCAGCAGAACCAAAACTCTATATACAAAATCTGTTTCTGGCACTCATTATCTGACCTTAGATAAGTGACTTGATCTTGATAGTCCTAAGATTTAAAATTATATTTAGACTATATAACCCCTACCTCTCCATCTATGATCCTATAAGTATAGCAATACGTTTTAAAAATAGAAAATAACCACAAAAGTAGTAGAACTCCAGGAAACACTGAAAAAAACACTTTGTTGATTTGTTTGATTCTATTTGGAAAAATACTAAAAATTTTATTTAAGGTTTTATTTCATATCTATATTTTATTTGGCTATATTTACATTGGTAATTATTAAATTTTTAATAAAAATTGTTTTAAATTAAAAATAAAGCCAGTGTCCTTTGGACTATGGTGAGTTAGCATATAGTTTCTGGGCTATTGAAATGAAATATAAGAAAATCAAATTCTCTGGGAAAAAAGTCCACCAGGGGGCTCTGTCTACACATAATAGAACAACTGAAAAAAGGAAAAAACTTTTCTAGAACTAGAAAACACTTAGAGGGATCATGGTGAGTTGCTTGGCTTGTGCTTGCATGGTTATTCCAATCTTTGCCAATTCTAATTCATCTCTTATGTTGCTAGAATGCACTTGGTTTGGACTTTTTATTTGGTTGACTCATTTAATTTTATCTTTCTTCTCTAAGCAAACAGAAATGAGAAAGGAGGGCTGGGTGGGGAGATGAGAATATGTGTGCAGAGATGAAGATGAAGGTAGCTTTGAATGACAATATGATGATATATAAAGTAAGAAATATATCACTGTTTTTAAACTTCTTCAATTGTGTCTGACTCTTTGTGACCCCCATTTAGGCTTTTCTTGACAAAAATACTAGGGGGTGTTTGCCATTTCCTTCTCTAGCCTATTTTATAAATTAGAAATTAAGGTAAACAAAGGACACTATATTGGTGCCATAAAACAGTTTTCTCTAGTTTAATTATCCCCTGCAAGCACTAGATAGATAAGTTTCTAGATAGAGCAATAGATCAATATAGATAGATACATTCACATAAATATTTAGACATATAGATCTATGTTAATATTATATATATATATCTCAGAAGAGTGTTGTTAAAAGGGAGAGAAGAGAACTATACAGAAACACTGGTTGCAATCTTATTTTTAATAGGGGAAAACAACAGGAAATAATTCATATGGACATGATTGAGAAATGATTTAACAAATTGTGATAGTAGAAGTTAATGGGATTATTATTGCCTTATGAGAAATAACAGCAGACCTGCCAGAAAGGTTGTGTAAGGTAGTAGAAAGCAAGGTGTGGGGTTCTGGGAAACCCGAGCTCAAGGATTCCCACTGACATAGTAAGTGGTTTGCATTAACCTGGACAAATCACTTGACCTCTTAGGACTCCAGGCATCTCTAAGGTACAAAACAACTTCTGATCTACATTGGGAAAAAAGATTTCCTGATCTGAAGTTCCCTAAACTTATGAAATCATGGGATCAGATCAAGAAAACATTTAAAATGACAGTTATGAAGAAAAGAAAGATGAAATCATTGATGTGTTTATACAGTGATAACTGTTAGCTCTATGAGAGAAAAAACTCTCTTGCTTTTCTTTTATCTGCAGAGCAGCATAGGATTTGACACATGGTAGGAGCCTAAAAAAGAAATTTTGAATTACTGATAAAAACACTATTAGGATAACATAAGATCAGAATTAATTAAATATAATAGTCATCTCCTGAATGGGTTTGTGTCCTGTAGCCTTAGAGGTTATGATCACATTCATGAGACCACAGTTCACCAAAATTTTAAAGTATGTTTTTAAGTTTTGCTTCTATTGTTATGAATATTATATATTTTTATCTTTTTCATAAAATTTTGAATTCAAATTTTTTCTCTCTCCTTATCTTCCCTCCCCCCATCAAGACAGGAAACAATATAATATAGATTATATATGTCCAATCATATTAAATATATTTCCAAATTTGTCATGTTGTAAAAAGGAATCATAACAAAGGGGAAAAAAACCATGAGATGGATAAACCTATACTATATAACCATCAACTCTCTCAGTTTCCTCATCTGCAAAATTAGGATAATAGTAACACCTACCTACTAGCTGTTAGTCTAAAATGAAATAACATTTGTAAAGTTCTTTTGCAAACTTAAAATGCTATATAAATGGGATCAACCATTATCATGGTGATCCAACTACATATAAATGCAGTGTTTCAGGATAAACCTGAACTTGATTTTATTGATATAGGAATTCCCTAATAATGAAATGTCCTCTTCAAATGCAGATCATTACCAGCCCTGTACCTCACAGTCTTAGATAGTTGTATGGTTTCTTTCTCTATATCTAAATCTCCCTCTCTTCCTCAGACTTTTGTCTCATCCTTCTTTTTCTTCCTTTCATTTTTAAAAATCTGGGTTATTTTTGTCTAAACAAGAAAACAAAGATATTCTGATGGGGTATCTTTTAGAATTATTATAAGTAGAGTGGTTTGTAAACTTTAAGACCCCCTGGGAACGTGAATTCTTATATATTGCTGTTGTTAAAATTTCTCCCAGAATTTCTCTTTCTGAAAATCAATCTCTTTGTCACATCTTTCACCTCAGCTATTTCCTGAACCTAGAAAAGTGTTAACCTATGGTAGTGTTCAGTTTGATAGACAGTGTCATTTGCTTTTTAATATTTCCAGAATAATTATCTTAATTCTCTTTCCTAAATTACAAAAAAAAAATCGTGCAATCCAGGGGTGTGCTGGAATCAGTTCAGAGTTCATGAGTGATTGTTAAAATTTCACTTTGAGTATTTACCTTTAGAAATCAGAAAATGCTACAAATCAGTGCTTGGTTTATTTTTTTAAATTGTCTACACTAAAGAAAGTGATGCAAAGCATTTTGATAATGAAGATCAAATCTGTCATGCAAATTTTCCAGAGAGCCAGTTGTTGCTCATTTATCAGCCCACTCGTGTCGCATTAATGAACAATACGTATATTTGGAAGGAATCAAAGATGGTGGATGGCTCTAAGACCTCACACAATGATCATTCGGAGAGTAGATATTATGTTGTCTATTAGAGATAATCATTTCCCAAATGTACCCTGGAATATTGGGCTTCCTCATTCTTACAACATTAATATTCACATTTAAACGTGGCAAGCAGTCTCTCACTGACCTTTCCAGTCTTATATCCTATCAATATCTTTTCTGTACAGTCAAATAAGCCAGCTATCTGTTTCCTGAACAAGATATTTCATCTCTTGCCTTTCAAACTAGCTCTCTCTCCTCACTTCTACTTCATTGAATCCCAAGCTTCTTTCTCCTACAATCCAATCCAATCCTATAAATAGTAAATGCCTATAATATTTTAGGAACTAAACTAAATGTTGGAGATATAATAAAAATATCCTACCCTTAAAGAACCTAATCTGAAGGAGGAGCCCATTGTCCTCAATGAGTCTACAATCTAAAGGCGACAATACACACACACACAAACAAAAACACACCTTCAAACATAAACAAACACACACATACACATCACATTGGCAGGAAAGTGGGAGGTGGGGCATTGGGGCAGAGACCAATTGGGTTGAAACCATGCAAAGATGAGTGAGCTGAGTCCAGTTTCTTCCCTCCATAAAGGAAGATTTTGGAACTGTAGTTCTCTAATCAGGAGAGAGGACTCAATCCCCTCCCAGAAGGGCCAGAAGTTAAGAAACAATGAGCTTATCCTGGGAGGTCTATTTTGTTCCAACCAGTTGAAACCAGACCAGCAGTAGGTGCAAAGTAGAGAGCTCCTATGGGAGATTACCATCTCACCCCAGTTATTAACTTGTTTGCACTATGTCTATTCCTATATCCCTGTCTGTGTTTTGTTCTTTTTCTCCATCTTTCTCAATGGTTTTGTGTCCCTTTTTGTTTATTTAATTGTATGTGCTCTATTATGCCTTCCCCCTCCCAAGTATGCCTTCCCCCACCCTTTGAAAATAAGGACTATTTCATTTTAGATTTTATATCTCCAGGGACCTTCATAGTACCTTATAACCTTCATGGTAAGATTGCCAAATGTTCATTGAATCAAATCAATTCTTTCTTAAATATCAATGTTGACATAAATGGACACCTTAAAAAATTATTTTAATGGTCAAGTGAGAGGATCACAGATTTTGAGATGAAAAGAATCTGAGAGACCATTCAATTCAGAGGAGGAAACTATGGCTCATGGAGAAGTGTTCTGAGGTCTCTCAAGTAAATAACTGCTGTCAGTATTTTAAGCCTTACTCCCAGCTCCAAATTCAACAACCCTGTCCACCAAAGTGCACCATCTCTTATGTGGGCTACCTAACTCAGGGGATAAATAAAAGCTTCTCATTCACACGTATTTTCCCTTTTCATTTTAAAGTAACAGTTTTTATTCCATCTTCCTGCCATTATAGTTTCATTGCTAACCTATGTTTTGCTCATTGTTTCCTTTCTGTCTTCCCTTGTTTGTTCAGTCTCTATGCAATCATTTCTTTTTACTTTGGCCCCCTGCTCCATTTTCATGTTCTTTTCAGACTCAGTTTGCCCCCAACCCCCAATCCCCACTAGCTTCTTTTATTCCAATTGACAGTTTGAGAATTTTTTTTTTCTTTTTCTTTATGGAAGCTCCTGTTGCTATGGTGATACTTGATGATTATGGAGACTGTGACTACTTCTGTTGGAACCCTAGTTGCTATAGCAATGGCTGTAGGCTCCGGGTTCAGTAGTAACTTGCTTCCAGGAGGATGCTACTTTTTAACTTTGTATTGGTCAATCTACCTTGGACAAAATTTCTAAATTTTCCACATTCAGAGTGCCAAATAAAAATATGGACTGGAATAAAGACTATCATATAAGCAATTACTGTTAAACTTGGTAGTCTACAAAAGATCCAAGGATTCAAAGTGAGTCTGTATCTAGTGCCATGGCCTGAAGGTGGAACTCTTTGCTAACTATTTTAAATTTATGTCATAGCCCTTTCACATGACTAACAAAAATATGCACTTTTTAAAGATAAAAGACAGAGAATAAGCTGAAAATCACTTTGCCTTGCCTACAACTTGGACCTATTAATGAGAGTTAATCAATCACCATGGAAGTATTCTCTAAATCACTGTTGTATTTCTAACTCTACCCCCTCCTCCTAAAAATTTTATTTTGTCCTCGAATTGATTGTTCTTGAACTGATTTGCTTGCCTCTTCTGCAACTACATCTCATCACAGACCTCCAATCTGGGTACAATTCAAATGAGTCCTTCATGATGCCTTTTTCAACATGTTCTGATGGGAATTAGGTTGAGTCTCAATAAAATAGGAATATTAACTTGGACACTTTGGACTATAAAAATATTTTATAATTATATTTCAATATATTCATTTCTGCTTTATTTTAATTTTTACATTTAAAAATATATTCTTACGGTTCACCAGATTGCCAAAAAGATCCAGGACAGAAAAAATTGTTAAGAACTTTTGATTTGAACGGACCTTATTGCAGCTGTGGAATGATTGAATAAGATGTTCAAGGTAATCAAAAAGCTTAAAGGCTATTATTACCTTGGGATATAGTGTAGGATCATGAATAAGGGTCTGTGTTAGCAGTCAGAAACAATTTTACTTGAAATTCCACCTCTGTCTCTAGTGTGCAATGAAGAGTGAGTTCTTTATCCTTGAATAATCTTAATTTCCTCATCTTTAAAAAATATTTAATGTGTTTCACCAATTACGTGTAATGACAATTTTTAACATTCATTTTTAAACATTTCGGAGGTCCAAATTTTCTCTCTTCCTCACCTCCCCACTTCCTGAGACAGTAAGCAAATTGGCTACAGGTTTTACATGTTTGATCATGAAGAACATTACCATATTAGTTATGTTGTGAAAAAAAAAGACACAGAACCAAAGGAAAAAATGAAAAAAGTGAAAACTTGTATGCTTCAATCTGCATTCAAACTTCATCAGTTCTTTCTCATCTATCTTTCTCTTTCAACATGAGTCCTTTGGAATTGTCTTGGATCATTATATTGCTGAGCAAAGTTAAGTCATTCACAGCTGATCATCATAGAATATCAGTGTTACTGTATACAATTCTCTGGTTCTACTTACTTCACTTTCCTCAGTTAATACATCTTCCCAGGTTTTTCTGAAATTCACTTTCCACATGCCATTCCAATCATATACAACTTAAGTTTCCTCATCATAAAAATGAGTATAATATTAAAACATAATATGGGGTTTCTGTGAACTTGAAGTGAGATTATGTATGTATGTATACAGTTAACAGAAATGTATTATTTGGAGCATAATTAAAGTGGTTATTTATTCAACATTATTAGAAGTCATTTTAATAATTTAAACAATGAGTTAAAAATCTGTATGAGGTGTAGATAATTTGTACTTTGTTTTCTTTCTTCACCTGCATCCTCCTTCGCACCCACTTCACCTTCTCAGAGAATTAAGGGAACAGTGAACCTAGCAAGAAAGGCAAGAAGGCTCCTCTCCCTAAGTTAAAACTTGGCCTTAGATACTTACTAGCTGTATGACCCTGGGCAAGTCACTTAACCCAATCTGCCACAGTTTCCTCAACTGTAAAAATGAGTTGGAGAAGGACATGGCAAACCACTCCAGCATCTTTGCCAAGGCAATCCCAAATAGGGTTATGAAGAGTCAGGTATGACTGAAATGATTGAACAACTTTCTCAGTTCAAGAATTTTATTTGCTTTTAAAAAACAAACAACAAAAACAAAAAAAACTCACCTAAAATAAGGCCACCTTGGGTAAGCAAAATACTCATTTTAAAGATGTCTAGTGAAGCACCTTTACTCCATCCCTCACACCTTCAGTTGGGCCTTTAGAAGCAAGAAAGACCCTGGTAGACTCTATAGACCATAGTACCTTGGTGTCAACTCTAGAGGGCTCAAAAGCTGGGGAAAAAAAAACCTCAATAGATTCAAAGTGACTAAAATAGAATTGACCTTGTTCTTAATCAAGATATGAATTTTTGAGATGGGGAGAAATAGAAAAGTACAAGTATTTGAAACTGAACTTGAAGTGCATAGGGATAGAAGAAGATCAAAGTGAGATCTGTGGAAAAACCCAAATCACAGGATCAGAAAGAGAAAAAGGAACCATTAGAGGCAGAGAAGGGGCAATTTACAGAGGTAGAAATAGAACCAGGAGGTTCTTCAAGTCATAGCAGAGTCAAGATAGTTGTCAAAATGATCATAAATTTAGAGGTAGAGTGGAACTTTGAGTATAATCTTATCGTTTTACAAATGAAAAAGCTGAGGCTCAGAGAGCTGATATCTTGCTTAAACTGAGGGAATTTAAGTGTAGCAGGATTTAATAGTAAGTGGCAGAATTCATATTTGAACCCCTGGCACACTTTGCACCGGCCTCTTCTGTTTGGATCTCAAGTATACAAGTCTCAAATTTTGTACTGGCCTGGGATTTGATGTCAGTGAGAGAAATGACTAAAAAACAAAACAAACAAAAATACTACCCCATCCACCAAAACCTTTAATTGGTTCATAACAGCAAGAATATATACTTATTATGAATACAGCCCTCCATATCCTTCAATTTCTTTCTAGAATTTTGCTCCTATCAGTGTCCACAGTAGCAAAAATAAAATCATTTTATAACAATGTGTTCTTGCAGATTTCTTTTCTACCAGCTTATTAAAAGAATCATTTATTTGAAAGTGGTTATATTCTATGAAGGTTTTTCCATTTAAGACTTATCCTGTTTTCTGAGAGGCAGAACCATTACCAATTTTTAGAGTTGGAGACTGATCTTTTAAAGCTTTGAGGAGTTGAACCATTTTTCATTTAGGCAGTTGTACATAGAAGAATGAAGTCATTAAAATTTTTATTCCATTCAGTTCTGTCCAACAAATTCCCTCTTTTTGAGAGTTTAATTCCAGTTTTAAAAGTAAACCTTCCAGTTGTATATAAGCAGTAGAACTGATTGGATATGAGAAGTGAGGAGTAGGGAAGAGTCATAGATTTTAGGGTAATGGTGGTGCCACAAGAGAAAATATAAGAAAGAAGGTCAGATCTGGGGGGCGGGGTGAACTCAACCTTGGAGATATTAAGCTTGTTGTGGCAGTGAATTATTTCAGTAATATCACATAAGCAGTTGATTCAAAATACAGAATAGACATCTAGAAGAGAGACAGTGATCTTGTAATAATCCATATAATGGGCAAAACTATGGCTTATAAGATTTGTGTACATCAAGACTTTGTCACCATAAATATCATACATATAAGTTTGCAGGCATTTCAGTCATGTCTGATTCTTTGTGATCCCATTTGGTATTTTCTTGGCAAAGATACTGAAATTTACCATATCCTTCTCCATTTTATAGTTCTCATTTTACAGAGGAGGAAAAAAAAAGAAAACCAGTTTAGTGACTTGCCAAGGATCATACATGTAAGTTTAGCAATCATTGAAATTGCAATTAATGGATATAAGAATTCAATAGAATTGAAGGGAAGTAAGACTGGGAAAAAACATCCTAAGCGGCATGATGTAGTGATGTATAGAGTACTGGAGTTGAAGTCAGGCACACAAGGATTAAGATTCTGTCTCGGGGCGGCTAGGTGGCGTAGTGGATAAAGCACCAGCCTTGGAGTCAGGAGTACCTGGGTTCAAATCCGGTGTCAGACACTTAATAATTACCTACAAAAAAAAAAAAACCTAAAAAAAAGATTCTGTCTCAGACATTCACAAACTTGATGACCCTGGGCAAATCATTTCATTTCTCTCTACCCCAGATTCCTCATCTGTAAAATGAGGAGGTTGAACATAATGACCTTCTATACTAGATATCTGGAAAGAGTTCTGATACTCATTAGCTCTGTGACCCGGGATGAATTACTTTCCTTCTCAATATCTAAATTTCTTTATCCAGAAGAGGAAAAGACAATAGTTTTAGAGTCTTAAGGGACCTTAAAATGCATTTAGTTTAACTGATCGTTTTGCAGAGGAGTAATTGAAGGATGAAAGAATAAGTACTCAACTAAGGACTCACAATGAATAAGGAACAGAACCAGGATTTGAACTCATATACCTGAATTCTGAACCCTGTTCCCTTTCCTGCTTCAGCTTGGTCTTAGACAATTTAAAAAGCACTTACCAGAAGTCTTCTGATATCCCTAATAGTTCTAAAGTCTTTGATTCTATTATTTAGACACAAAGAGACAAAGGGGTCCCTCTCTATAAGTAACAACATTCATTCAGGTTCTTTTACCTATTCTTTCTATGATACTGGGATATCATTTCTATTTTCTGTGCCTCAGTTTCTTCATGTCTGATGTCATAAATGTTTAAGGCTCCCATTTCAAGTCTCTACAAGTCTACAGTGTATTACAGGATGAACCACACAGGTTGTGTCAATTATACCTTGCTTAAGTAAACCCCGCCTCAGTCAATTAGCCCGTACATCAATAACGATCTGTCACATACTTAGTATGTGTCGTAGAGCTTCTTGACCTCTTCTGTCTTGGCTCTTAGTAGGTTCTAGCACTTTGTGTTAAGGCTAAGGGCTGACTTGCTTTTAAACTCTAATCTTATTTTTCCTTAGCCCCAGGTTTCTTTCTTTCTTTTTTTCTTATTGGAATGGAATGTGTATATCCCAACAGAATTGGGTGCTATATATATATAGACATGTCCTAGACTAGGAGACAAGAGAGAAAATAGAAAGGCTCCTCTTGGGGGAAAGGAGGATGATAGCTAAGCCAGAATGGAAACAGTGATTGGCAGGTGGGAGAGGAGCATACTCTGGCCCCTGCAAAAGCTAACTTCTCTGAAAGTACTGCCTCCCTTTGACATAATTTGACTTTATTAAAAAAAAAACTTTTCTACCCTCATCAGAGCTCAAATCAGGGCCTGAGAGTCTCCCTTATGAGCTTTTGGCCTGTACACAGCCTGCCAAAGTGAAACATTTTTGACTCAGTACCAAAGGCTTATTTAGGGATCCAGGGAAGTTGTCTGCATTCAGGAATGGTCTTAGGAAGCCCCTCTGGAAAATGAGAGTCAGCATTCCTCCCTATCTGCTAAGTTGAGAAGTACCAAGTGAAGCTACTTACTCTGGAACAGTCCAAGATCAACATATTATGGTGATGAAACGTGAGGTCCATTGAAGGTTGAAGGCATTTCTCTACAGGAAAGGCTATTTCTATTTTCTTTTGGCTTCCATCAAAGAAATGTGATTCTTGTAGGAGTCCACTTCAACAATTTATTAACTATTGATGGGAGATGGACTTTTCTGACTTGGTTTATTTCTTGAATTTGTCAAACATCAACTAATTTGCCTAATTTAATTGTGCTTTATTTAAAATTTATTTATTCTTATTTTGTACAAATATTGTTTTTATACATTAATAAAATATTCTTGTTTAAGAATAAACATAATACCCCCTCCCCGCCAAAAATATAGACCTGCATGAGTGGTAAAGGGGAGAGAGAAAAATTAAAATTAAAATTAAAAAAATAATAGTAATAATTATAGGTATGGCCAGGTGTCACAGTGGATGGAGCACCAGCCCTGGAGCCAGGAGCACCCGAGCTCAAATCTGGCCCTATACACCCAAAAATCACTC
Source organism: Macrotis lagotis (assembly GCF_037893015.1). Classification (NCBI taxonomy): domain Eukaryota; kingdom Metazoa; phylum Chordata; class Mammalia; order Peramelemorphia; family Peramelidae; genus Macrotis; species Macrotis lagotis. The sequence goes on along the minus strand of NC_133663.1, from coordinate 52,510,508 downwards.
CCTGTGTGACCCCATGCAAGCCACCCTGATACCATCACCCTGCAAAAACAAAAAAAAAAGACCCAAAATAAAATAAAATAGTAATATTAATAATAGTAGGGGCGGCTGGGTGGTGGAAAGAGGATTAGCCCTTGAGCCAGGAGCAACCAGGTCCAAATCCGGCCTCAGACACCCAACAATCACCCAGCTATGTGGCCCCAGGCAGGCCACCCAGCCCCATTTGCCCTGCACCCCTCCAAAAAATAATAATAATAAAAATATACTTCAATCTGTGTTCCAACACCACAAGCTCTGTTGTGGATGGATCACATTCTTTATGATAAGTCCATCACAAAAGTTACTTCCATATTTTTCCACCCTTGCCATTGCTGATTGCAACTCCCTCCATTCATACTTCTCCACTACCATGTACTATATTTTCTCTCTCCTTTCACTCTGACTCTGCTATAGGGTAGCTGAGTGGCGCAGCAGACAGATCCCCGGCCCTGGGGCCCAGAGGTCTCAAGCCCACATACCACCCTTAGGCCCAGCATCCACCCAGCCCTATGGTCCCAGACAAGCTATCCAATCCAAGTCCCTTGCAAGAAGTAAAAAAGAAAATGTATTATATCTGACCACTCTCCCCCCCATGGTCCATGGTCCATCCTCTCCTCCATCACTCACATCCCCCCATTCCCCCTGCATCCCCTCCTTCTTACTCCAGATGTCTATACCCCATTGAGTATATATGCTGTTTCCTCTCCTAGCCACCTCTGATGAGAGCAAAGGTTCCCTCATTCCCCCTTGCCTCACCCCTTCCATATCATTGCAATAAAGAAAAATCTTATTATATGAAATATCTTAGCCTATTCCTCCTCTCCTTTTGCCTTCTCCCATTACATTTCCCTTTTATCTATTGACTCTATTTTTATACCACATTATATCTTCAAATTCAACTCTCCTGTGGTTCATCTATAAAAGCTCCTTCAACCTGCTCTCTTAATTGAGAAGGTTCATATGAGTATTATCAGTGTCATTTTTCTATACAGGAATACATGCAGTTCATCATCATTAAGTCCCTCATATTTTCCTCTTCTCCTCCAGTCTCTATGCTTCACCTGAGTCCTGTAGTTGAAGAACAAACCATCTGTTCAGCTCTGGCCATTCCAACAGGAACATTTGAAATTCCCTGGCTCATTGAAAGTCCATCTTTTTTCCTGGAAGAGGACATTCATTTTTGCTGGGTAATTGATTCTTGGTTGCATTCTAAGCTCTTTTGCCTTCCGGTATATTATATTCCAAGCCCTACGAGCTTTTAATGTAGTTGCTGCTAAGTCCTGTGTGATCCTGACTGCAGCTCCACGATATTTGAACTGTGGCTTCTGGCTGCTTGTAATATTTTGTCTTTGACCTGGGAGTTCTGGAACTTGACTATAATATTCCTGGGGGTTGTTTTATTTTTGCATCTCTTTCTTGGGGAGATTGGTGGATTCTCTACATTTCTATTTTGCCCTCTGCTTCTAGGATATTAGGGCAATTTTCCTGTAGTAATTCTTTGAAAATGATGTCAAGGCTCTTCCTGATCATGACTTTCAGGTATTCCAATAATTTTTAAATTATCTTTCCTAAATCTGTTTTCCATATCAGTTGTTTTTTCAACGAGATGTTTCACATTTTCTTCTGATTTTTCATTCTTTTGGTTTTGAAGTATTGTGTCCTGATTTCTCTCAAAATCAACAACCTCCCTCAGTTCCATTCTTTTTCTGAAGGATTTGTTTTCCTCAGAGAGCTTTCTTATCTCTTTTTCCATCTGGCCAAATCTGCTTTTTAAAGCATTCTTCTCAATAACTTTTTTTTTAGATTTTTATAAGACAAATATGGGGTTAAGTGGCTTGCCCAAGGCCACACAGCTAGGTAATTATCAAGTGTCTGAGACTGGATTTGAACCCAGGTACTCCTGACACCAGGGCCAGTGCTTTATCCACTGTGTCACCTAGCCGCCCCCTCAATAACTTTTTGAAGTGTTTTTTTATCTATTTGACCTATGCTAGTTTTTAACATGTTATTTTCTTTAGCATTTTTTTAGATCTCCTTGACTAAGCTGCTGGCTTCTTTTTCCCATTTTTTTCCTGCATCTCTCTCATTTCTTTTCCCAATTTCACTTCTATCTCCTTTACTTGATTTTCAAAGTCTTTTTTGAGCTCTGTCATAGCCTGAGCCCAATTTCGGGGCGGGGGGGGTTTGGAGTCTTTAGATGCAGGAGCTTTTGCTTCCTCATCTTCAGAGTGAGTGTTTTGATCCTTCTTGGAATCACAGGCAAAATATTTCTCAATGGTGTTCCTCTTTTTTCTCTGCTTACTCATTTCTCCAGCTGAGCCTGGTTTTTGGGGTGCTTCCTGAGCTTTTGATTATTATTGGGACACCCTCCCACAAGGATCTCAGTGTGTGAGGCTCTGTCTTCCCTCCTAGTCTGTGTATGACCACAAGTATACCCCTTTGCCATGGGGCTGAGGTGGGGGGGCTGCTGTTCTATGGGGAGACTAGACTGTGATCAGGATCTGAGTGTGGTCAGAGCCCCAGAGTCCTGTTCCAGGGACAGAGGACAGAGCTCGGCAGTCTCTCTCCCCTCCCCAGGATCAGCACTCATGCCCTGGGGGCTCCTGCTTACTGACTTCTGCTTCTGGTTCCTGGATCTGGGCTGCTGCCTCCAAGCTGCTCTGCTCTCTGTGTACCCTGAGGGCTGGGCTTCATGTGCTCGCTCTGGCAGAGGTCCCCCACCGCTGACCCCTCAAGTGCTCCCCGGGATATAGGTCAGGAAACTGCTCCTGCTGCTGTGAGCCACAGCTCCCAGTGCTCCGGGGCTGCCTCTGGGAGGCTGAAGTTCCTTCTCTCTGGCAGGCCACCCTCCATCCCTGTGGAGCAGAGCCTTTCCGCTCTTTTCCAGGTTACCTTGGGCTGGAGAATTGCCTCACTGGACCCCTCTGTGGGTTCTGTCTTTCAAAAATGTAGTTAGAGTCTTTAGCTTATTAAGAGAGAGCACCTAAGTGAACATCCTCTCTTGTCACCATCTTTGCTCCGCCCCCTTAATTGTGCTTTTGAATAAAGACATAGTGTTAGTAAGGATATTCCACATTATTACAATATTTAAGGGAAGGAAAGGAATTTAGTGGCCATGTAGATCAACCTATACCTGAATGAGAATCTTCATTTTATCATACTCAACAGGAAGTCATCTACTCTTTTCTTAAAGAAATCCAATGAAATAAAATCTTAGCATTAGCAATGACAACAGCAACCACAACAATAGACAATAGCAATAGTATTTATTTATCATTTTAAGTGGCTTCAAAGAGTTTTACAAATATTATTATTTTATCCTAACAGCAAATTTGAGAGATAAGTTCTATTATTATCCCTATTTTACATATGAAGAGATGGAGGCAGATAGCAGTAAAATCATCTCTAGGGTCACAGACTGGTGTCTGCCTCCCAATGCAACCCCTTCTATTTGGGAAAGTTAGAATTATTAGGGTGTTTTTCTTTTTCTTTTTTAGTTTTTTTTTTTTTTTGTGCAAGACAAATGGGGTTAAGTGGCTTGTCCAAGGCCACACGGCTAGGTAATTAAGTGTCTGAGATCGGATTTGAACCCAGGTACTCCTGACTCCAGGGCCAGTGCTTTATCCACTGCGACACCTAGCCGCCCCTAGGGTGTTTTTCTTGATGTTAAATTTAAATCTGTCTCTTTCCAGCTAAATGACCCTGGTTCTGCTCTCTGGAGTCAAATGAAACAAAGCTAATTAATTCCTCTTCCCTATGATATGTGAAGACATCAATCATACTGTCCCCCTCACCCACCCCACTTAATTCATATCTTCTCTTCTCCTGGCTAAATACCCTCAGTTCTTTCATCCTTGCTTATATGATATGACACTTCACCTGAGCCATTGCTGTTCTCTTAATGCTCTATCACTTAACAACTTCCATAAAAAGACCTACTCAGAACTAAACCCAATAATCTCAATGTGGTCTGACCCAGGAATAGTAAAGCAGGACTATCACCTCCTCATTCCTGAAAGCTCTGCTCTCTTCATGAAGCCCAAGATCACATTAGTTTCTCTGGCTGCCACATTGTCTGCTGACTTATTTTATTGAACTTGTAATACCCTAAAACCCATAAAATGGAAAGAGTCACATGTGAGTTTTCATTCCTTGTTCTAACATCTGTAGCCCACTATCTCTTTTCATTTCTGATGAAGTTTAAGAGCTCCAAACTTCTAATAGCATTGTTTCAGTAGCAAGAAGGACCCAAAGATCATAAACTCAGAGTTCGAACTCAAAAAGGCACCATGCATCATCTACTCCAGCCGTTTCATTTTTCAGATGAGGAAACTGAGGTACAAAGAAGTTCCCTTTCTTTGCTCAAGGGTAACGGATAGCAAGTAGAAGGACTTTTTAAAGAGCTATGACCCATAATTCCAAATACGGTTCTCTTCCCACTGTACTTGTATGTGCTTGTATTTTGTGTGAAAATTTACGTGTATTTGTGGTACATACTTAAACTATGCATTAATATTTATCATCCACAGCTCTTTCGAAGTTTAAATACTTCATCATGGGCTTATGCTTGCACTATTTCTTGATCATGGATTTCTCAACTGACAGCATGGTACAATGGAAAAGTTCCTGGTTTTAGAGTCAGAAGTTCAATCCTTCCCTTGATTTTTATTGCCTATTTGATCTGAGGCAGATCCCTTGGTTTCGATTTCCTTATCTGTAAAATGAAAGGGTTGGCTTACATGATCTTTGAGATCCATCTCTAGATTTATGATCTCATCAGCATATTGTGTTGTTTCCTCTCAGACACTGCTTGTTTTAAACAATTTTTTTAAAGAATCGAACCACACAGACAAGGATAGTAGGCCCTGAACCTAAAGCCCAATTACACACGGCTGGTCCCTGATAACATAGCAACAGACCCAGAAAGTTGGGGCTCACCTGGTATCTTAAAGTCAAGTTCACTCCCAATGACACAGAATCAAATGGCTGTCCCCCAGTAACCCTCCAGCTGCTCTGGTCTGTTCCTCTATATAATAGTCACCCAGTTCCTGGATGGCTCCTCCCTTGTTGTTTTGAAATTTGGAGTTATTTGGAATCTTTCTCCTGGAAATAATACATTTCCTCAACTTTGTTATTTCCCAGAAATTCCAGAGTAAAGATATACAGGGAGTTGCTGACCTGCCATAATTTTTACTGACCTATAATGGAAAGAACTTTGGGAAGAGATAGCTTCAACTCTGTGATTTATTTCCCTGAATTTACTTTTCCTTAACTACTAAATGAGAGAATCAAATTTTATAATCTATAGAGTTCTTTCCAGCTAGGCATTTTTTTTCCTGAGCCCCCTTTAAGCTAGTACCCTTTCTCAGTGGATTATATGAAATTTCATATATTTCCTACTTCTCAATTCTACATTATATGATCAATATACACATATTAAGCACCATGGTGCTAAGTGTTGGAGAAGGGTGGGAAGAGAGAAAGGAAAAGACAGTTCAGATGTTTAACTTTAACAGCCACATTACTTCATTGCCATATATCAAACATGTGATTCAATAAAACTTGCAGAATTTTTTTCCACCTCCACTGCTGCCAAGCCAAGTCACTTTGTGTGTGTGTGTGTGTGTGTGTGTGTGTGTGTGTGTGTGTGTGTGTGTATGTGGTTCAGTCTGTGTTCTGTCTCGGGTAGATCACATTCTTTATCATTAAGTCCATCATAGAATTTACTTCCATATTTTTCCACAGTTGCTATTGCTGATTGTAATTCCCTCAATCCATTCCTCCCCTCTATCCCCTATTATCTCCTTTCATTCTGTCTCTCTTCTAAAATGTGCTGTGGGGCAGCCGAGTGGCACAGCGGACAGAGCACTGGCCCTGGGGCCAAGAGGGCCCAAGCCTACATCCCACCCCAGAGACCCAGCAAACACTTGACCCCATGGTCCTGGACAGGCCACCCAATCCTACCACCTTGCAAAAAGTAAAAAAGAAAATGTGTTATATCTGACTATCTTTCCTATGATCTACCCTCTCCTTTATCACCCACATGCCCCCTCCCTTTTTTCCTTTTTCTTCTAGATTTCCAAGTCACTTTTGATCCTGTGCTTGTGCAATTTATTTGTGTCGGTGTGTCGGTGTAGTGTTTAAAAATAGAGGACTTTATTAATATCTGTTAAATTCAATCCTGTTGGTTTTGGTTCAGTTATTTAATATCTTGCCAAGAATTCAAATCTTAGTCTGTCATTTGGTATAATAGTTCCCCTCTCTGTATTGTGTTACAAGCAAACATGGTAATGTCCCTTCTGTGTCTTCATTCAAGTCATTAATAATATTAAGCAGGAAAGGACCAAGGACAGTGCTTTATGTACCTCCCAGAGACTTTTCTCCAGGACAGCAACATTAATCAACATTCTTTGGCCTGAGTTACTCAACCTGCTGCAAATCTACATGCCTTTACAATCACTGAACCCCATTTACTCTTTGATCAACAAAGATATTGTTTTTCCAATGTATTACTTAAGTCAAAATTTATCTCGGTATCTGATCTAACAATTTAAGAGCCTTGTAAATTTTTTCAAAAAGATAAATGACTTCATTTGACATGACTTGATACTAGAACACCATGTTAGCTTTTATTTGTTACAGAACTTTTTTCTAAATGCTTACAAAGCATCTATTTAATAATCCATAGTAGAATTTTACTTGAGGTCAACATCAGCCCAGAATCTACTCATGGTGATAGTACCTCTGCTTTTTCTACCATGTAGAGGAGAGAAAGAGGAAGGGAGAGGAGTGAAATGAGAAGAGAAAGAGAAGGGGAGAGAGACAAAGAGAGAGGGAGAGAGAGAGACAGAGAGAGACAGAGAGAGAGACAGAGAGACAGAGAGACAGAGAGACAGAGAGAGAGAGAGAGTCACATATCACATAGACTTCTATCCTGAGTTCATAAAATTTCCTTGGTTAGATTCTTTCCAATATAATAAATTATTAATTTTTCTCTGAAAGAACTGAATCTCATTCATGACTAACTAAGTGGTGATTTCTCTTCCATATAATAAACCTCACATGCAACCTTCATTTGCCATCTAGTTATTAGAAAAAATGGATGCTCCACAAATGTTCCAGGCAGAACTGTCAGTCAGTTTAATAAGAACCTATTATGTGAGAGGGACTGAGGTAATAAGGATAAAAAGAAAGGGAAAGAGAGTCCCTGTCCCTGCCCTTGAGAAGCTCATAATCTAAAAAGGGGGACAACATGCTAATAACTGCATTCCAATGAACTAAATACAGAATAAATAGAAAATAGTCACTATAGTGACGCATTAGATTTGAGAGAGATTTAGAAAAGGCTTTTAATGGAAGGGAATGATTTTATCTGGGTCTTGAAGGAAGCCAGGTAAGTAAGGTAGAAGAGTTAAAGAGAGGGAACTTGCTATGAATGAGGAATAAGCAGTGAAAACGACTGGACAGTGCAAGACCAAGAAAACCAAAAAGGAGAACAATCTTGATTATCCCATTGATTAAAAAAGTATTTTATTCTGACTGGTTTATACACAAACAAAAAGCATACTAAATTTTGATAGATATACTTTCCTGGTACCATATCTACTGAAATCTGATGTGGGAGAAGAAAAATATGTTCCATATTCTAAGCCTTTAAAGCCAATTATGGCCTAGCAAGGGAAACTACTGAGTATGTGAGCAGAGGCTCTACCACATTGATTCCTATTAATCATAATGAGATGATAATACTATAATAATAAGCCAGCAATTAGCCTTCAAACATAGGTTGAAAATGAATTAGCATAGAATTAAAGAATTAACTGATATGCATTTTGGTGTTGTCATTTAAAGATATCTGCTATAAGATATAAAACACTACCCATAAAAATTAATTGAACCTTGTTCAAAAGAATAAGTATTCTGTTTACCAAAATAATAGATGATAAGATAATGAAGTTGACCTCTTGGTTTGAGTGACTTCCTTTGTAAAAACATTTCAAAAACAAACAAAAAATTGTGGTTACCAAAAAACTCAAAATTATAATTAAATACCCATAAATTGGTGAATGGTTGAATAAATTATTGATCATAACTTATAATTGATAATAAAAAATGATTATTATTAAGCCATAAAAACAAAAATAAATAACTCAGGGAAAGTTTGGAAGACTTTTATGGACTGATACCTAGCAAGATAAAGAAAACTAGATAAATGGTTTGCTCAGTGACCTTGGAAAGACACAAGAACTCCAATTAATGCAACAATAAATGTTGACTTCAGAGAAATGAGTGAAGCATGGCTTCCTCAACTTGATGGAATTCTACACATACAGAATAGTTATCAGCCATGACCAATAGGTTGATTGTATTTTCTTGACTCTCCTTTAATATGAGGGTCATTGGGAAGTAGAAAAATATGAAAAACAACAAAGAGTAATGCTATCTATTTAAAATAATATTTATCTATGTATAGAATAGAAACTAAAAGAAAATTGAAAACTTTGGTGCAACAAATCCACAGGTCAATCTAATGTCTGTGGATGATTCCTTGAGAACAGTTATGCATTAATATTAATTCAAAAGATATTAATTATTTTAAAATGAGGGACCAAACTTTCTAGTCTAATTAAAAAAACCCCTAAAAAGTTCCGCTTTTGGCTATGGGATAAAACACAAAGCCTATAGCCTAAGTGTGTCCAACCCAGGTTGGCAGACTGCATTCATCAAAGCCCATTCATGCAGCTAATATCATCATGTAACCAGAAATGAGTGAGTGCATGAACCAACACTTCAACATCACAGATCATCTTCACTTCAACATCACAGATCATCTTAACCCTTAATCAACAAGGCTTGACTCTTTTCACATAATTCACCTTGTGCAGTCTCATAGCGTGTGGGAGGTTTTTTGTGTTTTGTTCTTATTTTAATATAAGAGATGCATATAGGAATTATGATCTTTATTTCAAAATGTTATATGGCTCATCGTAATTGCAACAGACAACTTTATCATATGCAGTAATGTTATTTTGTCACAGAACTCTGAGAATAGATTTCAAGATTTTAGAAAACATCAGCTACATTTAGATATATTTGCTAACTCCATCCTCAGTTGACATCAAGGCATTTCCTGTAAACTTGCAAATAGAATATTTAGAGTTGCAATCGGATATGCAACTTAAAGAAAAAGAAAAATTTATTCAAGTGTCTTTATTGGACTTTTCTAAGTTATCCTTGTCTGAAGAAAAATGTCTGGAATTTTACAAACATGTCCTTTTCATGATGTCTTTTGGGGGAGTACGTAGCTTTACAAGCAACTTTTTTTCTATATGAAGCATAGAAAAAGTAAAAAATAGAACAAAAATTTCAGACAACCATCTTGAAAATATTCTTTGCCTCATTACAACCTCTATCAAATCAGATACAGATGCACTGATATCAAAAAAGTGGACTCAAAGTTCACATTAAAAATAGCATATTATTGTTTTTTATTTAAAAATCAATGTTTTATTATATAGTCTTTTTTGCTTTTATATTTTATTACATCTTAATATACTTTAGACTTTATTACATTATTACATTTTACTATTATACTCACTATTAATATGGGTTACATTGGTTTTTTTGGATGAAGCAGCACAGAAAAGCTAAAAGGTTGAACACCCATGATATAGCCTATCACTTAAGAATCTCTACCTTCCAGCTGGAGCTCATCTTCAGTTATTTTATTTCATTTTATTTTAGTTTAATTTAGTTTTTTGGCAAGGCAATGAGGTTAAGTGGTTTGCCCAAGACCACACAGCTAGGAAATTATTAACTGTCTGAGGGCAAATTTGAACTCAGGAACTCCTGACTCCAGGGCCAGTGCTCTATCCACTGCGCCACCTAGCCGCCTCATCTTCTTCCCAGTTTTACTCCATATTGTTGCCATTCACAGAGTTTATATTTCAGTGATACTAGACTAAATGCAATTTGTTGCTCTCATTCTACCTACCACCTCCTCACATTTTCACAGATCCATCTATATAATAAGCCTGGGATGTAGTATCCCAAAGTCAGATGTGGTCATTTTTATCTCCCTGCTCAATAATCTTCAGTAGCTCCCTATTGATTTTAGGATAAAATATAAATTCTTCTGCATAGCTTTAAAAGTCCTGTACAATCTAGGTTTTCAACTTCATGAGACATTGCTTCCTCTTCTGAACCCTTATAATTCAGTCAAATTGGTCTTCTCACTGTTCTTCAAAAGTGATAATCCCTCATCACCATGCCTCTGTATTGGTCAGTTCCCTCTTCACTTCTGACCCATAGTTGCTTCTTTCCCTTCTAGTTGCAGCTTCACTGTAAGTGAAGCCTTCCCTGATTCCCCCACTACCTAGTACTATACAACCCATACAAGCTTGTATTTTATTTGTATTTATTGTCTTTTTCCGTATATACTTAGATTAATATCCATTGTGTCTCCCATTTGAATTGTTATTCGCAAGTAGGAATTATTTAATTCTTTGTACATGTAGCTGGCATATAAATGCTTGTGAATTGATGCTATACTTTAAGTATTCTTCCGTTGCTACCCTCTCCATGAGGTCATCATTATTTCCCCACTAGCTGCATGCTATCTTTCCATCCTTAAATTTCCCATGAACACCTTAAACATTTCCTTTTCTCTATCCCATTCTATACTGCATCATACACATTAGTATAAATGTTAATATGATACCAACCTCAAATGGAAGTTGACAGATTCTGTGAATTCAGAAACAACACTATTTGTAATTCCAGTCCCTAGTACAGGACTTCCCCTATGGTAGATACTTAATGAATATTTGTTGAATGAGCCATGACGAACTTCTGCAACATTTTCTTGACCAATAATCCCTATTGTTAAGACAAGATTAATATGAAACATGGGAATAAAGAACAAACTACAAAACTAAATAAAGAATGAGTGGTACAATAAAATAATAATGACTGATGATAGTATTACATGAAATTTACAGGTCCATTGGTCCTATGTTCAATGCATTAATAGATCTTATTGAACTTTTTCTAACCAAATATTTTTTAATCTTTTGATACAATTTTCCTATAAAGTAAATAGAAAGGTGACATGGTACCATGGACAATAACCTGGGATTAAAGGCTCTCCTAAATCCTAGCACTTAATTCTGCTACTATGTTTAGAAGGGAAAGTGGTTTATCTTCCTCCAATGGTATAATGAGTAATAATATTGATCTTCTTGTTGGGTTGTATTAGGGAATAATAAATTATTGTAAAAGCATTTCTGCAAATATGAAATGTGCTATAAATAATAAATGCACATAGTTCTTTTAGGTTCTTTAAGCATTAATAATCTTGCCATTGACCACATATATTTTCAAATGTTACTTGACTTCTTTTCTATGTTGATTAATTACCAAATTCTAGAATTTAAGGCTTTACTTTCTCTTAAAGAACTAATTTTTATTTTGGGTCTTTGCAAAAAAGTTTTAAAATACTTCATAATTGATCATATTTAAGTGGGATGGATGTATTATTTTAAACTATATCTTTCCAAGGAGTATTTTTAATCTATAATTCATGTTTTTTTTAAAGAAATACACTTGATAATGAATATACTTTTGTTCCTTTTCCAACATGCATGGATTTAGACTCAGTGAGATATATTATGAAGGAATTCATCAGGCTAAACTGTTTTTGATAAGATATATGGAAAATTTTTCAGCGTTTTTCTCTCCTTTTCCAGTCTTGTGTTCAATTTATAACACATAATCATTCACATTCCCAATTAAGCTTAAATATTCTATAAGATCTTTTGAAAAAGAATTAGCCTTCCCAGAATCATAAAATTTCCAAGTGGGAAGGACCTCAGCACCATCTACTCCAACCCATTCCTATATGAATATTTCCTTTTCCAATATAGTCAATAAGTACTTATCTAACCTTTTATGTGCATATTGACACCACTTTCTGAAGCAAACTTTTCAACTTATGGTTAGCTCTAATGCTTTTCAAGTTTTTGCTTACATCAAACCTAAATGTTCCTCTTCTTAATTCCTATCCATTGCATCCAACTTAATTTCACTTGCTCTAGTAACACAACATGCAAAGTCGAAAATGTTATGGTTTCTGGCCTCTGGAAGTTTACATTCTTCTGAAGTGCATTGAGAGAAGCATAGTTATTTGAAATAAGGAGATTATATCCCCAATACACTCTGCCCCAATCAGACACACCTAGAGTAATAGTGTCAAATCAAACCTGATGAGTTAGGCAGGATAACAATAAACTTGAGTGGATCCAGAGAAGGATGACCAGAATGATGAGAAACCTGAAAACTATACAATATAAGGATTAGTTGAAAGAGGGAGATGTTTTGCCTGAAGAAATAGAAGGATGTGTGCCTTTGGGGAAATCATATCAATTTCTTTCATATCTGAGAACTGATCTTCTTTGCTCCTTAAGACAAAGCAAGGAACCCTGGATGGACCTTTTCAAGAGTATGAATTCAACTGCACATAAAAGAGAAGAAAAATTCATAAAAATTGGAATTTTTCAAATGTTGAATGGTTGCTGAATGATCGAATATTTGCTGAATTGTTGACTTTTCCCACTAATGGAGGCCTTTTTTCCAACCAAAAATTAGGTGACTTTTCATTAGGAAAAATGTGAAGAATCTCTATTTAGATAGGGGGTCTTTTTGACCTGTGATATTGTAAATTTAACTTGAGAGAATAGAGTCGGGGTTGTTCCATAGTAGGAAGAAACTTTATAGTCCTTTCCCAAGATAGAGACATAAAGCTTTCTGTTTCAACCAATGATTGTTTAGGGTTTTTTGAGTGATTCTGTCCAAGACTGCTGGGGATATGTGTTGGAAAGGCTTGTCTCAGTTTTTTAAGAATATGGACACACAAATATGTATGCATTGGGGGAAAATGTCTTTTTCTCCCTCTTTCCAAGAATGAGATCTTAAAAAAATATTAAATCCTCATGATGAATAGCAATTTGTGCAGTAATTAAGATGCATATGAAGCCTTTAGAGTCATTATGACCTGATTTGTCTCTCTGAGACACTCATATTGGTACATTGGTAAAAAGACCTTGATACTTTCTCATTGACATTCTAATTTTAAAAGTCCAAGATGAGTACATGGTATTTTTACACTGAGATATTTTCTCTTTTTCCCCAACAACTGCTTTTCATTGTCATCATTAGCCTGACCTTTAGGCCCTGAAGGCATCTTTTTTCTAAGTATATTTCTATTAAGTCCTGAGTTCTCTCATTTTCCCAGAATTATTTATCTTTATCTGACTCCTTGGCTTCTGAAATGGATTTGTTGCTATATTTTTATCCTATTACAGCTTATCTTCCAACAAGCTTTCTTAGAAGAATTATAATTGCAATCATATGATGAATTTAAACAATAAAATAAATATAAGATAGTCCTAGTCATTAGAACTTGATGAGAAATGTTAAAAACTGTATGATCCATTGCAGGTGCTTAATAAATACTTGTTGCTTGATTGGTTGATTGATCATATAATTTTTAGAAAATAATTAATCTTAATATTTAATCAGTATGTTATTGTAACAGATATTTTCAAAATTATGCTACACAATGGATATCCTTATACTCATGAAAGAACTTATGTTGTTTATTAGAGATCATGAGATTAAATATTTATATATATATAGGAGTAGAATTCCAGTTTTGGGTCATGTTACCTGGCACTGATGCTGTATCATGAAAATCACAATGTAAATAAAACTTCACTTCTGGGAGATAGTTGAAAATCGTCTTATAAGATTCCTCCATAATTTGACAGGGCAGTTTTCAAATTTTTATTAGTTGAAGTATAGTCCCTCATATCATATTCTTGCCAATATGATATGTTTATAATTTTTTCTTTAAAATTCTTTTTAACCTTTTAAAATTTTTTGAGTTACAAATTTTCTCCCTCTCATTCACCCCCTCCCACACTAACTGAGAAGGCAACAATATACCAGTTATAAAGGTGAAGTTATGGGAGACAAATGCGTATTTGCCATACTTTTTAAAAGAAGAAAAAATATGCTTCAATTTATACTCAGAATTCATCAGTTCTTTCTCTGGGGTGTGGAGCATGAAATCATCTTGGATCATTATATTTATCAAAGCAACCAAGTCTTCCAAAGTTGACTATAACAACGTTGCTGCATATGCTGTGCACAATGATCTCCCATTTCTTCTCACTTCATTTTGCATCAATTCATGTAGTTTTTGCCATGTTTTTTCTCTGAAATCACCCCAGCATCATTTCTTATAGCACAATAATTAATACTCTATCATAGTCATATATATCTCAACTTGTTCAACCTTTCCCCAACTGATGAACATCCCCTTAATTTTGAATACTTTGCCACTATGAAAAGAGTTACTTAAATATTTCAATAACTATAGGTCCTTTACATTTTTTAAGATCTCTGGGATAGAAACTTCATAATGGTGTTTCTGGTTCAAAGTGTAGGCACAGTTTTTATAGCCCTTTGAGTATAGTTCCAAATTGTTCTCCAGAATGGTGGGACCACTTCATCACTCTTCCAGCAGTTCATTATTGTTAGTTTATTTCTCCCATTCCCCCCAGCATTTGCCATTTCTAAAAGTTGAGAGGTGCTACTATAAATTAAATTTGCTTTATTATATTCATATATATATATTGATTAAAATTGCTTTTATTTTCATTTCTCTAACAATGGTGATTAGAGTATTTTTTTCATAAGACTATAGTTTTGATTTTTTTCTTCTGAAAACTGACTATATCCATCGACCATTTACCAGTTGGGGAATGGCTCTTATTTTTATAAATTTGACTCAATTCTATATGCATATGATTGAAAAATAAGGTCTTTATCAAAGAAACTTGTAAAAATTTTTCATATTACTTCATTGTCTATGACATTTTTTAGCATAATGAAATTTCCCTTATCAGATCTATATCTGCTTTTGCTTTCTCTGAAATCATGATTGTTTTGTTGTTATTCAGTCATTTCAATCATGTCTGACTCTTTTCATGACAAAGATACTGGAGTAATTTTTTTTCTCTAGCTTATTTTCAGTGATGAGTAACTGAGGCAAACATGATTAAGTGAATTTCCCAGGGTCACACAGTTGGTTAAAGGGTCTGAGACTAGATTTGAACTCAGGAAGATCAGTCTTTTTGACTCTGATCTTGGAACTCTAAACACTGTGACACCTCACCGTCCCTATATTTGCTACTTCTTCCTTTTTTTGCTGCAGCAGAGATGCTGCTCTAACTTTTTAATTTTAGCTCTCTGTGTGTCTTTCTGTTTTAAATGTGTTTATTAAAAAACAGCATATTGTTAGATTCTGGATCCTAATCCCTTCTATCTGCTTCCACTGTATGGTTGAGCTCATCCCATTCAGAGTTATGATTACTGTGTATTTTCCTCTTTTATCTTTCCCCTCCTATTTCCTATTTTATTCACATGTTGCTGTTTTCAGAGTTGGAGGTCTGTAAGCATTTGGTGCTTACAAGGTGATGAGATCTTGGGAGAGGTATAATCACTGCTCTCCTGGTCTGCACTCTAGTCTTTACCTAGGAAGGATTCTTAGTCCCTTGATCCTGCAAATATGAGTGCTCCTCTCTATTTTGGAACTGTGACCAGGTCACTCTTCTCTTGTGACAAACCACCAGTAAACCTCTCCATCCTGAAAATGTGATTCAGAAATGAGTATGGATGATTATTGCCAATCAGTTCCAGCAAAGGGTCCCCTGTGATCTCATTCTGACCAGTTGTCTGACCATATTACCATCTTTGGGTCATGAGCTTTCTGCCTCTTCAGTCACTGTTGCTATTCCAGTATGTGTAGACTCCAGACAGACTGGGTATCACAGACTTCTGCTGGCCTCTTAGTTTTCTGAGACTGGAAAATTGTCTCACTTTGATTTTTTTTTGGCTCTGATGCTCCAAAAATTTGATTTGAGGTGATATTTTAAAATTATTTGGAAAGGAACATTGGGAGAGTTCAGCTGAGTGGCTGCTTCCAATCTACCATCTTGGTTCTACCCACACAATATGCTTTTAAAAGGCATTTAACAGATGTTTATTGAATTGAATTGAAATAAGGCTCAGTTTTTAGATATTATTGTAAGTCTGAAGCAGCCAGACATACTAACCAGCCAGGCTGTCTTTGGATTCCAAAAGACCTAAGCTTAAGCTATGCTTCTGATAAATAGCATCTGGGTGAACATGGGCAAGTCATTCAACTTTTTGCTACTTTAGCCAACACTTTTAGAATTTAAATTACAGAAAAATTGGTACTTGTAAAAGAAATTTCTATTTTGGAATTTCCATATATCCTGCACCAATAAAAGACTATTCAGGTTTCAGGCATACAACAGAGAAGTCAACAAAATACCTCTTTTTGTAGATCTTTATTTTGTTAGACAGCTTAACAGCTCTTTTCTCCCACACTTTCTTTTGGAGCCTCCCAAAAGCTGAACTAGTTCTGATAATGGGTTTATCAACCTTATTATCTATGTAGACATTTTTGGAAAGTCTACTACCAAGGTAATGGAACTTATCCACATCATTCAAAATTTCTTCATTGGCTATGGCAATAGATTATAACCTATAAGTCAACATATTAATGATGTAGTACTGGATGGTAGAAAATTTCTGTTTTCTTGGTGTTAATTATGGACCAAAATTATCAGCAGAGAATCAATTCATACTCTGTTGCATCTCAGTATCAGATGCTATATAGATTGTTTAATCATCTGTGAACAAAAAGTTACATACCAACTTTCCCTCCAAGTTAATCTTGGCTTGTAACCTTTTTTTAAGTAAAATTGTCATTAGGATGGTAACTGACATTAATGATGGTTTTTTCTTCTTCAAAGGTGTCTGACAACCTCAAACATTATGGAAAACATTATGCTACAAAGCATGGGAACCAGTACATAACCCTGTTTTATTTCATTGGTGACTGGGAAAGTGTGAGAGTGCAATCCTTTATCTAGGGCAAGTATACATCATGAAACTGGCATACAACACAGATATGCTGACTTCATTGCTGTGTATCTGTGAAACCTGAACAATCTACCAATGCTGTGCCAGAAAATTGAATAACTTCCATTTGAAAAATCTAAGGAAATTTCTGAAGATCACCTGACAAGATAACATACTGGACACCAAGGACTTCTCTTGAGCTTCTCTACTCTAAAGTGTGCAACTCCACTGGGCTGACCAAATAGTCCAATGTCAAACATATATTTACCTAAAAGACTATTTTATAGAGAATTCACATAAGGCAAGCATTCACATGGAAGTCAGAAGAATCAATACAAGGAGACTCTCAAGATTGCTCTGATGAACTTCAGTCTTAATTCTGAGACATGGGAGAGATTAGCACAAGACTATCCAACATAATGAGACTACATAAAAGGTGGTACTGTATAAGGAAAGTAGAATTCACAGTATCACAAAGGAAACATAAGATATGAAAATGTACAGACATTTCAATCCCAGATGTTCAAAAGGACTTTTTATCTCCAACTTGTGGAATAGTTTTCTGAGTTTGCATTGGCCTGATCAGTCACAGCCAAATGTACTCTATCTTGACTCCAACCTCATGATGTCATTTTAGTCTCCTTCGAATATAAAGGACAAATAATAATAACAATAAAAATAAAAGTTCTCACTGACAGTCTTCAAGAAAAGTTAGAAGAGTAAAATATTGAATAATCTGTAGGAAATTCTCATTCAGAATATTCTTCTAACTTCAAGATTTCCTGAGTTAGATATTAGCCTCATTAAGATAGGTATGATACCCTTCTTAATAGTCACTGCACACTACCAAAAATCAGAAAAAAATGTCAAATGTAATACTAGACTCAGTGGATTTTCCTAGTCCTGACAGCTCAGCACTCTTAGTGCTAACTTATGAGAAAAAGTTAAACCATTAAGTATTGGAGCATCCTGAGGCTTAATGCCACTCTTGTTCCTGAATACATTCAGTAATCTGATTGCCATAAAAATTAGATATTGCTATGAAGAGAGTCCAGTTGGAACTTTCAAGACTGAAGGAGCTATATGGGACATGGAATTCAAAATTAAATTGAAACTTAGACTGAAGAGGTTGGTGGCAAGAAACTTTCAACTATGACTAAATTTCCTTAAAAATAAAGTATGTTGGGGTGGCTAGGTGGCATAGTGGATAAAGCACCAGCCTTGGAGTCAGGAGTACCTGGGTTCAAATCTGGTCTCAAACACTTAATAATTACCAGGCTGTGTGGCCTTGGGCAAGCCACTTAACCCCATTTGCCTTGCAAAAACCTAAAAACAAAAAAAACAAAAAAAAATAAAGTATGTCCCATCACAATTCAAAGGAGAAGATATTCTTCTGACAGTTTTTGCCTTCCTTAAATCATATGGCACTATTTTTTAAGAATAGCCTTAACAGAAGAGTATCCAAAGAAGAGCCAATCAATATGCCTTCAAGTTTTTAGCACATGAAGATTGGTTGTTTGAAGTGGAGATATTCACCCAAGAAAAAGAAAATGAGAGATCATGAGAATTATCTTTAAGTATTTGAATGGGTTTTCACATGGAAGCAAGATTAGATATATATTTGGCCCAAGAATATTGAATTAGGAGCAAAGGGCAGAGATTTCAAAGAGATAATTTTTTTTTTAGATTTTTTTTCAAGGCAATTGGCTTGCACCACTGCACCACCTAGCCACCGCCACAAAGATAAATTTGGGAAGGATGTAAGGAAAGTTTTCTTAATGATTAAAGCTATTTAACAATGAAATCAATTTCCTCAGAAGACTATGAGCATCTTACACATGGGAGGTCTCCAAGAAATGTTCGCTAATCTCTTGCTATGATAAAAAGAGAATTCTCTTCCAGATGCAGATATCCAAGATGACCATTGAAGTCCTTTATATCTCTGAAATTTTCAATTCTGAGACATAAGTTTAAAGTCTTTCTCTCCTGTATATATTGCTTTGGCAAATCAGTTTATTGGTCTCTGTTCTTCTGAAATATAAAGAGATTGGATGATAAGTTTCCTTCCAGCTTTTAGACATGAAACCCCATGATCTCTTGCTCTGACAGCTCTATTTGCTATTACTGTCCAAATATGGATCATATGAGCAAAAAAAAGCAATTATTCAAAGAACATGGGGGATGTGTAAGATTTCTAGTCTCAGAAATCACATTTGGGTGAAAATAATAGAGAAGGATATGGCTATATATGGAATTTCATGAGTAAAAGAATAAAAACTTAATATTGGTGGAGAACAGAAAAAGAGGCTAGCTATGACAAACTTCTTTTTTGAGACTTTTTTCCTTTCCTAAGCCAATTCACAATTAAGAGAAAGAATTTTTTCTCTATTTTTATAGCATGCTATGCTATCATCTAAATGAAATGGCTCAAATGTCCAAGGATGACCCTGTGCAAAATTTCTTTTGACTTCTCCTTTCTATATTTTTTCCTATATGACACCTTCTCTATCCTTTTCCTTCTCTTTCTCTCCCTTAAATTACTGTGGTGTCTTCTTCTTCCCCTATCTAAAACTGCATTTGTAGAGCCTATCTTAATGTTTTAATGTGGGAACTGTCTGGCATATTTGCATTTTATCAGAAGCCTGAGACTGAAAGTTGTAATCCAGGTGTCCATGCTTTTCCTCTAATTTAGTAGAGGAAAATTCCAATGAAATCCCAGTCTAGTCCCTATCTCCTTACCAAAAAAAATCTAAAGCCTTCAATCCTAGAGTTAAGAGGTTGCTTTGAGAGAGTGGGCAGCATGCTGAACCTTAATAAAAAGGTGGGGAAAAGCTACTACCTACCTGTGGAAAGGAGTAGCTTCCCCTCAGCATTAAGCATCGTGTTTTTTACATAGTTGGCACTTAATAAATGTTTGCCAGATGAATGAACAAACTCAGAGAAAAATTTTCATCATGAAACCTAGATGCTTTGATAGAGCTATTTTAGTAATATGTCACTATTTGATAAGTAGTAAATATTTTTAAATCATTTCTCTTAATTATATTTAAAATATCTTCCTGACATAGTGAAATTTTACAGCAGAAGTGAACCACTGACAAATAAAAGGTGAGTTGGGAAAAAAAAATGACAGCTTTTTGCTAATACTTTGATATATATGCTATGTCTAGAATCTATATTCTTATTTCGATGTATAAATTTCTATATTTAGAAATATTTTTAATTCATCATATTCAAAAATTATCTAAGATTGCATATCATCAGTGGAAGATAAGTTGAAAATAAAATGAAAATTATAGTCAAGTTGGAGAGTTGGGTAGCCACTGCCCAAGTTAAACTGCCCTAATAATTCAAGTATTTCAAACTCTATTCTGCAAGGTTAGATAAAGAAAGTACCTCCATAAACTCACAGTTGGTTTTAGACCCAGCTCCTAAAGAAGAGAGGGAGAAAAATGTGCTGGGTATTTTTTTCTGGTTTTGTTTTTGTTTTGTTTTGTTTTTTTGCTTTGAAAGACAATGGGGTTAAGTGACTTGCCCAAGGTCACACAGCTAGGTAATTAGCAAGTGTCTGAGGCTGGATTTGAACTCAGGTCATCCTGACTCCAGAGCTGGTGCTCTATCCACTGTGCTACCTAGTTGCTTCTGCTATTTTTTCAAAGGATGACTAGATATAAAGTGAAATGAGCTGAACCAGAAGAATAATTTCTAACATAACATTTTATGAAAATAAACAATTTTTAAAATCTTAAGAACTTTGATCAATGAATGCATTGACTGACAAAATTCCAGAAGACTGAAGAAGTATGCAAAAAAGCGATACATGTTTTTGATCATGGTCAATGTAGTGATTTGTTTGACTTGATTAATCATATTTATTATCATTGTTCTCACCCCCCCCATCAGGTGAAGAGATAAGGGAAGGAAAGAAAAAAGTGATTATTAATTTTTTTAAAAAGCACTAGGTATTTTAGAGGAAAACTCTCAACATATTGGATATGAAGGAGTCTCTATGAGGAACCCTTTTCTGGCTCTCTCATCTTCTAGGGACTTCCTCTTCATTAGAATTTCTCCTATACTTTGCATATGCATTTCATACATAATGGGGATGTAATGCCACTATTTTTAGAATATAAGTCCTTTGAGAGCAGAGATTTTTTCTATTCTTGTCTTTGTATCTCCAGTGGTCAGCATAGTGCCAGGCACCCAGTAGGCACTTAATAAATGCTTTTTGATTGATCTTTTTATTGAACTTGACAAGAGACACACAAGATAACTTTGGCATGGATGCTGTGTAGTTTGCATTATTGGCATTATCAGAGCCAATAGTATTTTGTCTAGGGAAAAAGTTCATAGAATAAAATCTAGAAAAAAAGTTGCAAAGAACCCAGACATTAGGTTTTGTAAGATATCTCAATTGGAGAAAGGGAGTTAGAGACCCAAGGACATAGGGCACAGTACTACAATAGGGATTTAGGAATGAAAAGAAAAAAGGAGATGATCTTGGACCTATCAGACTAGTAAAAGAAAATATAATTTCTCCCTATTAGATGCTAAACATAGATGTTTGCATAAAGAATTTTCATCTCATCAGTTCTCTTAATTTTAGCAGCTAGAGACAAAGATCAGGTTGCTCTATTCTAGTCTAAGATGGATGAACAAAGAATAACTAACGCTTCAAATAGAAGTAGAAGGTGAAGTAATCAAACTGGTATGCATAAAAATTTGAGTGAATGGGGAAAACTATATTATCTTTATGGGATACTAGGTAGTATAATGGATAGAATGAAGGACTTGGGTTCAAGAATATCTGGATTCAAATCCTGTCTTAATACTTATTGACTTGTGAGCCTAAGAAAAATCACATGACCTCTGTGTGACCCAATTTCCTCATCCAGAAAATGGATAATAAATAGAACCTACTCCATGGGGTTGTTGTAAGGATAAAATAAGAAAACATATGAAAAGTACTTTGTGAAACTTATAGCTCTATGTAAGTACTAATTATTTTATGAGAAACCTGTTTAAGATATTGATCTGATCCTCAGACTTTAATGCATGGTTTTGAAAAAAGTTACTTTCATTTAAATCTTTATGATAATATGTCTTTGTGGGGTATACAGCAGAATCTTTTTGATATAGAAAAGAGAAAAGATAGCTTCATGAAAAAACACAAGCCTTTTCAAATTGCTACTCAAGAATTTTAAGGTCAAGCTCCTGGAGAAAGAATGAAACTATTGGTGCTGAACAAGAAAATAGCTTCATACAATCAGAACTTCAAGGTATCTGGTCTCATCCCCATGGTTCTATGGCTATATATTGCCTTTCAGCAACTCCGAATAAAAAATGAACTAGACATTGTAACATCACTGTGTTGTTGGCCTGAGGAAGAACTGGTCCAGAAATGGTTTTGAGAAGTTAATACTTCAATCATTTGCTACAAAAAATATCGTTATGCAGAAAAATCTGACTTCTTATGAACATGTGGGTAAAGTTAGTGTCTGAGTGTTAACAGTCTAGTACTGATGAAGTGGATGTGATCATGAAGGAGAGGTATTCATTTAAAGTGTTGGATGGCAAAGGGGAAATTATGTAGCAAACACGGTTTAATTTTGTTTAAAACAAAGAAATCATTGCTTATGCTTGTGTATACCTGATATAAAAGAAAAAATTAAATATAAATCTTGCTTCATATTTTTCTATCCACCAATAAGCATTTTATGACATACCTGCTATGTAACAAGTTTGTTGATCTGAATGACTGGAAAGGTAGTGTTGATATTGATAGAAATAAGGAAGTTCAAAAGAGGAGTATGTTTTGAGCAAGGCTCTCAACAAGGGGACTATGGAGATGTATTTTAATATAATTTTTTATGTAATCCTATATATGTTGTTTATGCATTTGAAAACATTGTAAGAAGGGTTCCATGACCTTCACCAAATTGCCAAAGTGGTCCCCACTCTCCACATAAAAAAGGTTGAGAACCTCTAGAGGTTTGAGGTGCCTTTAGAATATCTAGGTAAATATGTCAAGCAGGCCATAGGAGTTGTCATATTTAATGTCAAAAGAGAAATGAGGACTGCAAATGTAGTTTTGGGAGTCTTCTTCATAGACATGATAACTGAATGAATAGGAGCTGATGAGTAGATGGAGAATATGTAGAGAAAGATAAGGAGAGAGCATAAGGCAATGTTAAGAGTTTCAAAGTAATTGTAGACTTTGGCTTCAATTGAAAGGCCCAAAATTCTGTTATATTCAACAGAAGGAAAGGGAAACATAGTTTCAGTTTGAGTCTCTGTTGGGGCAAAAGCTATTATAAAACAAACATGTCTTTAGGGGGGGGGGGAAAGGAATATAATTAAACCACAATAATAAAATCTATTAAAAGACATACAATAAAAGTATTCTGAACTTTTCATAAATTCCTACTTCAATTTAGAAAGAGAAATAAATCAGAAGATAAAGCAACGGATCATTATTCTGAACAAATCACATGAAGGATTGCCTTGAATTGCTGTTGGAGCAGCTCTATGATCTCTAACCTATATTTGCAAAAAGAGGAGGCTGCTCTAATCTGCTTCTGGAATAGCTTTCAAGGCAAATCCCTGTCTTCCTCAACTATTACAGTAGAGGCTCCAATCAAGCTTTCATTAAGATGTTTCTGCCACCATTGCCGTTGGTCCAGTCCAAATACGACACTCTTCTGTGGATAATTCACTGTCTGCCTCCATGACCATTATTTATCTCAGGTATCTTTTCTGTTTTTTCAGACAAACT
This sequence comes from Macrotis lagotis, assembly GCF_037893015.1. NCBI lineage: Eukaryota > Metazoa > Chordata > Mammalia > Peramelemorphia > Peramelidae > Macrotis > Macrotis lagotis. The sequence goes on along the minus strand of NC_133663.1, from coordinate 52,486,684 downwards.
TCATTCTGCTGCTTCACACTATTACAAGTTAGTTTTAGTTTTAGACTTTCAGGCCTACATATTCAAGGGCTATTTAATAGGTTCTATGGCTTGTTTTTTTCACCTGCCTCAGAACCCCATCAAGGCAGAGTCCAGGAGCATTCCCTGAAGTGAGCTCTGTGAAACTCCTTCCTATTCCAGAGTTTCCAGTCTAGACTTCTATCTAGTTCAGTATCAGTGGTTCCATTTACCTCAAGAGTTTGGACTGTTCAATCTTAGAAGAAAAGCCTGGCTAATTGAATCTCTGTAATACAGGTAAAGAGAAGGGAATATAATAGTAACCTTGGGGAAATGCTGTTAAAAATATTTCAAGGAGTTATTGCCACAAGTATCCTCCATGATATTGCAATCTGTATTCATTTTTATTTTCATTCTTACCCAAACAAGACCAAGAAATTTTAATTGTTTTTTGAAGCAGCTTTTTTTCCATGATTGCATTTTGAAAGAAATGGAGATCATTAGAAAAATAAAAACAGTATTGTTTTTGGTGAAATTTTAGATTTGGATGTTTGTTATTTGTTTAGCACATTTTTACTGTAAGAAAATAAGCCAATATGAGCAGTTCATTGTACTGGTTCTATTTCCTTCTAAAAGTGTGTGGTCAAAAGCCATTATCGAGGTTCTACAAGGCCACAAAATTTCATATAAAAACTCAGTTCACAAGGTTAATTAGTGCCCTCAGGAAATTGATGGTCTTTTAAGGTCAATTTTCTTGGGAAAGCACAAGAAATTCTGCAAAATGAGCACATTTTGCTGGCATTTTTGACTGTGAAAACATGCATCTGTCTGCAGTTCAACAACCACACAATCCTTTGATAGGAGCTGGACGTCAGGATTCCACCAGTATAATTTTGTGGCTAGGGAGGAGTCATTGATTGGAATTTAACTCCCTCCATACCATCTAGACAAAATGCATAAATGCAAAAAAGATCCAATTGCAGTTCAGGACCTGCAAATTCTGAACATAAAATAAGTGGAAATCTTTTCAAACTCCTTTTTTCCTCCCTCTCCTCATCCCATGTCATCCCATCCCCCAAATGACAACCCTGCCAATTATTTGCCATGGCTAATCATCTCCAAATAGTATAGTGCAGGAATATATTGGGAATATAAAATTACAGACCTGTTCCTGCCCTCAAGGAGTGAACAATTAGGTTGGGAAAAGAACTATCCAATAATTTTTAGTCATTTCCAACTCTTCATGACCTCATTTGGGGTTTTCTTGGCAAAGATACTGAATTGGGCTTGCTATTCCCTTCTCTACTTCATTTTACAGATGAAGAAACTGAGACAAACTGGGTAAAGTGACTTGCCCAGGATCATATTGCTAATAGATGTCTGAGGTCAGAATTGAACGCAGGCAGAATAATCTTCCTGAGGCCAGGCTTAACATTCTGTTCATATAATAATACAAGTGAGAAATGAGAAATATCAAGTGAGTGGTATATAGAAATGTCAAAATTATAAGAAGGAATCTCTAAGCCAGTTGCCACTGCCAACACCCCCCCCCCCCGCCAACACTGCCAATTTCTTCATATTCCAGTTGGATAGAAAACAATGATCCATAGCCATCAGAATTCCATAGATCAACAATTTTCAGGTTCCAGTACCCCAGGTGAATAATTGGTTTTTAGTGTCTCTTAGATCTCTCAGTGACTTACACTTTCAACACAGCCTACAATTCCATGTTAGCAATCATCAGAATCATAACTAAGGTGGAATGACTGGAGCTTTATTTTGGGTTTTATCATTGTCTCTACTAATCTTTCGTCATTGAGTTGAATTTATAGTCCTCCTTTTTTCATTTTCTCTTCATTAATTCTAAAGTTGAATTTAGAACTATTTCATGTTGCCTATCCAGGTACAAAAATTCCTAGTAATGGTTCAGGTGCTACTGAAACCTAGAAGATATAAAAGGAATTCCTTATCACTGGTAGCTGAAAAACACATTCATTAGCTTTTCACAGATGAATTTTATACAACCAAATTCATTTCAGGTACCAAAAAAACAAAACAAGAACAAAAACAAAAGCAACAACACCCAAACACCTAATTGGCTAAACAGAATAATGATTTTTAAGAGATGATTTATCATGCTAGTCACTAGTACCTCTCACCTGTTTTTCAGGTACCAGACTCTACCTCCTGTACTTTGCATACACCCACACAGTTAGCATATCTATAATCACCATTACAAAAAATGTTGTAAGGGGTGGAGTTGGCAAAACTAACTGGTCACTTTTTTTTCTTTCCCATGGTTTTTTTCCCTTTTGTTTTGACTCTTCTTTCATAACATGACTAATATGAAAATATATTTGACATGATTGTACATGAAAAACCTGAATCAGATTACTTGCTGTTTGGGGGAGGAGAGAGAGAGAAAAATGTGGAACTCCAATCTTAAAAAAAATGAATGTTGGAAACTATCTTTACATGTAAATGTAAAAAAAATAATTGAATTCACATCTTCTCAGATATAAAGGCATATTCAATTCAATGCCAATTTAACAAGAATTAATTAACTGCTTATTATTTACTAAGCACTGTGTCAGGGTCAGGGGATTCAAGCTCTAAAGTGAAACATTTCCTTTCCTCAAGGAGTTCCTCCTCTGGAGGAGTTACTCCAGATCATGGAAGGGAGAGACAATATGTGTATAGATAATATATGCATATATATATGTGTGTGTATATATATATATATATGTATATATATACATATATATATATACACACATAAAAACAAAGTAAGAGATTCAGGAAAGATCTTTTAAAGGGGATTGTTTTTTAAAAGTGAAAATAGGGGGCAGCTAGGTGGCACAGTAGATAAAGCACAGGCCCTGGAGTCAGGAGTACCTGGGTTCAAATCTGGTCTCAGACACTTGATAATTACCTAGCTGTGTTGCCTTGGGCAAGCCACTTAACCACATTTGCATTGGAAAAACCTAAAAAAAGTGAAAATAGGATGCTTTGATCTGCATTCAGATTCCTTGATTCTTTCTTTGGATGTGGATAGCATTTTCCATCATAAGTCTTTCAGAATCATCTTTGATCACTGTATTGCTGAGAAGAGCCAAGTCTATCATGGTTGATCATCACACATTATTGCTGTTACTGTATGTAATATTCTTCTGGTTCTGCTCATTTTACTCAATGTCAATTTAAGTAAGTCTTTCTCCAACTTATGATTTTTTTACAGAACAATAGTATTCCATCACATTCATCTATCACAACCTATTCAACCATTTCTCAATTTATGGTCATCCCTTCAATTTCTAATTCTTTACCACTATAAAAAAATTGCTATAAATATTTTTGTTCATGTGGGTGCTTTTCCTTTTGTATGGTCTTTTTAGGATACAGGTCTAGTAGTAGAATTGCTGGACCAAAGGGTATGCATATAATTTTATGGCCTATTTGTCATAATTCCAAATTGCTCTTCATAATGGTTGGATCAATTCACAACTCCACCAATAAGGCATTAGTGTCCCAGTGTTCCCACATCACTGTCAATATATATCATTTTAGTGATGAGGTGGTACCTCAGAGAATTTTCATTTCTCTAATCCCTAGTGATTTAGAGCATTTTTATTTGAAAAAAATATATATCTATATATACACCTTTAATTTCTTCATCTGAAAACTGCCTGTTCATATCCTTTGACTACTTATCAATTGGGGAATGACTTGTATTCCTATAAATTTGACTCAGTTCTCTATATATTTTAGAAAAGAGACTTCTATCAGAGACACTGGCTATAAAAAATTGTTTCCAGCCTTTCTGCATTCCTTCTGATCTTGGTTGCATTAGTTTTGCTTGTGCAAATTCTTTTCAAATTTAATGCAATCAGAATTATCCACTTTGCATTTTATAACGTTCTCTATCTTTTCTTTGATCATAAATTCTTTCCATATATCTGACAGATAATTGTTACTTGTTCTCCAAATTGACTTATGTCTTTTATCACCTTTTAATGTCTAAATCATATACCCATTTCAAACTTAACTTGGTAAAGGGGAATTAAATTGTTACTTGGATCATAAGTTTTAGTGTCCAATCACTTGGACATTTAGTACAAGCCCAGTTAAGGAGAGGTGATACTTTAGAACACATTAGAACTGGTTTTCTGGGAGAAACATTAAGAATGTGAACGTCAATAGAAAATCTTACTACCTTTGGGCTGTAATCCTCACCAAGATCACAATTCACATATCCATTCATTAACACAAGATTAGTCCATAAGAAAGTAAACATCGATCCACATTTGCCTGAACTATTTTTTTTTCATCTTAATGGAAGTCAGTGGTGGGCAAAAAGAAGACTGGAATACATTTTATCTAAGGAATTTTCCAAGAGAAAGTATCAAATAAATGCATGACCTCTCCCCCTTTCTCCTTGTTTTGAGCAGAAAAAATAGTGAGGGGACATACAACTGGCAGACTACCTGCCTGTTCCATTTGTATCTGTGCAATATCAGAGGAAGATAAGGAATCTCCCTGACTCAATATCTGGCTTCTTTGTGGAAATTTTATGAGAGGACACCAATCAGAATCTCACCTGATGAGCATGGATGGGTAAATGGGCTGAGACATGCAGTAGAGAAGGAATACCTGAATTGATAAAATCACAGATCCTCTGGATTATTGGAATATATATATATATGTATATATATATATATACATATATATATATATATATATATGATCATGATCACACTGGAAAAAATGGAAGACATCCTATTTGGTGATATCTAGCCTCTAGCTAAAGGTCCCTTCCTGATCTTGTACTTATAAATAACTTCACTTTTAAAAATATTAAATATTTGTGGAATGAAATTTATATCTTGCCTAACCCAATACCATTTCTGAGATCTCAATAGTACAACTTCTGTTTATGGCCTTGAGTTGACATGAAGGACAATACTAAGTTTTCAAATTCATTTAATTACAATTATTTAAATTAGGCAGTTTGATATTTTGATTAAACTACCAAATAAATCTGGCAACAGGTATTAAATAGGAGAATTGGAAATTTCACACTTGGAGTTATTCTGCAGGCAGCTTCTCTTGGAGTTGTTCAAGGAGCTTCCCTTTGGCATCAGATATCAAAAATACCAATCTGTTCTTCAGAGCCATGAGTTCACAGGCTGTTACTGAGAAGTGAAAAACCTACAATTATGTCATCCATAGTTCAGAAAAAGCAAGGTGCAGGAACCACACTGATGAGCATGCATGATTCCAGATGGCTCTCTGTGTCAAAAAAATCTATTTGAGTCCTTGTGTTCTTGCATTGTAACCAACAGATTGTCAACCAGAGAGGACAGAAACATACTTTTTTTATTTGACCTTGTCTTGGGAAACATATCCAGAAATAGAGGATCCAAATAATGATTGACTTCTTAATCTGGATTTTTGCTTTGTTTTGCAATGGGATATGTCAGTCACTGAAAAAAGCAAATGTTAGTAAACTTGCTGTAACAATTTGATAGGTATGCTTGGAAATAATGCAATCAATGAAAGGCTGCTGTAATATTTGTCTTTTTATCTTGCAATATCCTGAAAACATTTCAAGAAAATTTCTTTAAATAATTAGGGAAATTCTTTTTTTGCAGAGGTAGTGGGGAAGGGGAAGAATTAGTTTTGGAATGCTGCATTTCTATAAGATACCACTAATGTCTCAGCTCTTTGGATGAATATTTTTTTCCTTTCTCATTTGGGAAGGTTGAAGTGGTGGGATATAGCTAAAGAATGTTTGTATTGTAAAAACAAAAAGAAATCAATAAAACTTTTTTTTTTAGAAAAAGTAACATCAAAGACAAGAATTAAAGTGAAATATATTTGGCCCAGGCTAGGAGAAGTTGCTGTTTTAGATTAGACTGTGGTCACAAACAAGAATAAAATCAGCCCTCTGCCTTCTAGGAGCTTATAGTCCAGAAGTCAATATAAATATGAATAAGTTAAATATAGATAATCTTGCTGAGAGCAGCAAAGCATGGTAAACAGAGAGCATGAATTTTAAATCATGAAAACTTATCTTCAATTCCTGACTCTGAAACATGCAGGCAAGTTACTTAACATATGGGGGTCTGCGGAACTTTTTAGAATGATAAATGACAAGGGGGAAATTAGGAGAGGGAGTTTTATTACCTGGGAAGTTACTACACCAATAGCAGATTTAGTTCCTATCCTTTTCTCATTTACTTTTGCATATTGCATCTATCCTTCCATTTGACCCTGCTTAAATGAGTTTATTCTTAGGATTTTGTTTTTCATCAAAACTCAGAGAAAATATACCTTAGTTTGATTGTTAATCTCAATCATCTAAGTCATTAAAGTCAAACTCCACATGTCCAATTATATCATAAGTGTTTTCTAATGGGGTTCATTGTTCATCTTGCCATACTTACTTATAGGTAACTTTTTTTCCCCCTTTGCCCATTCATTTTAAGATAATTAATACATGTGTGTGCCATCTTGTGGCAATGACCCATCATTGCAAGGTGCTCTTTTTAAAAAACAATGCCAATTGGGCAGGGACACTTAAGATTAGTGGGATTGACTTTGAATGACTTTGTTTGATTCAGACAGATTTTTTGAATTCCATCTCAGTTTTCACAATGTCATGGAACAACTCATTCTTGTAAAGTAGACAAAGCTTATAAGGGGGGGAGTCTATAATAAGGAATAGGCTACTTGACATCTCAGCACCTCCCTGGGGTCTGTATCTGACCATAATAGCCAACTTGGTGTTGGGAGAGAATGAACTGAAATAGGAATAAGAGATTCTGCCCTCTGATGCTAACTACTCTTAATTTGCTAAAGGCATCAGTTTTCATGTTTATAAAATGAAAAGGTTTCTTGGAGATTTTGTCTAAGTGCCCTTTTTCTCTAATACTCTGTACTGGGGATCTAAAAAGCAAGCCCCGCCCTTTGAATGGGGGAAATAACACTTGCACATGAGACACTCAGTAGGAAAAAAAAAAGAATTAGCCTCAAAGGAAAGGTAGTAGGAGCTGGGGAGAGGATGGTGAAAATGAATCCCTTGCCGAATGTAATAACTGAGCTGAGATTTAAATTATGTTAGAGAGGCTAAGAAAGGAGAGAAATCCAAGCAATAGAAAGATTGCCAAGGCAAACTAAGTTGGGAGAGGGAGGATTAGGTGGACTCAGTGGAGCACTGGAAAATATTTAACAATTGGCAATTGGAAAAAAAAATGTATAAGATGCTTTTAAGTTTAGTTTTATTATTAACATTTTCTCCATCACTTTTTTAAGTCTAGAAATCAACAAAATAATAAATCAAGTTGTGATGTATCCTTTTAATCAATTCCAAAGTGTACGTGCTCACAATGAAAATTTAATAATGCCTCTCAAAAGGAATGCTCATCAATTGAGGAATGACTCAACCAACTGTGGTATATGAATGTGATAGAGTACTATTGTTCTCTAAGAAATCATGAATAGCTCAGAAAAGCCTAGAAAGACTTGATGCTGAGTGAAGTGAGCAGAACCAGAACACTGTACACATTAACAGGAATATTGTGAGATAATTAACTATGATGGACTTAGCTCTTCTTAGCAGTTCAATAATCAAGGACAATTCTAAAAGACTTGCAATGGAATATACCATCTACATCCAGAGGGGGGGGAAAACCCCATTGAATCTGAATGCAAACCAAAGCATGCTATTTACACTTTAAAAACAAACAAACCTTGTTTTCATGTTTTTTCCCTTTAGTTCTGATTCTTCCTTCACAACATGACTAATGTGGAAATATGTTAAACATGATTGTACATATATAATCTATAGAAAATTACTTGTTGTCTTGGGGAGGGTGCAGACCAGGGAGAGTGGTAGAAAAATGTGGAACTCAAATGCTCACAAAAAAGCTGAAAGTCAAAAATTATTTTTGCATGTAATTGGAAAAAATAGAATTTAATAACATTAAAAAAATAATGCTGCTTAAACATTGACTTCAATACATGCCTAAGAGTAAGAAAAAAGAGATTAGTATGGGTGTATGAAAGAATAATATGAGAAGTTTTAAAAAATAGGGAGGGCCAGGCTGTGAAGAGTATTAAATTAAAAGAAACAAAGCAGTTTATATTTGATCCTAGAGTTAAAGGGGAATATTATGTGTGTTTGGTGGACGGAGAGGGTAGACAATTCAGGGAGTACTATTGGAATGCTTCTGCAATAGTCCAGATGAGAAGTGAAGGAACAGTGTGTGGGACATTTGTGAGAGGTGCTGTAGACAAAACTGAAATGACAAGATTTAGTAATTAATATTTGGAGAGGAATCGACTAAGAATAAAGGTCAAGGATAACTATTTGGTTGAACAGCATTACTTGAGTGAATAGATAGTTACTAGAAAGTGAATTGTTACCTTGACAACAAATTGTATTAAATATTGAATAACAATTATTCCATGTGATTGTCATCAGTAGGATATTTTATTCACAATTCCCCTTATTTCTCTTTTCCTTGATAGCCTACCCATCTTTCATGGCCCAACTCTAATATCATGATATCTTTCCCACAGTAGGGGATATTTTAGATATTAGTCTCTCCTAGAATTTGTATCTCGGCTCTTCTCAAATTAATTTATATCCTTTGACTAGTCCCATCCTTCAACAAGGTAGTAAGTTCCTTGTAGTTAGTGATCCATCACCAAATCACCCAGTGCCAACCACAATGCCATGCCCATGATTGATGCTGAATTCATATTTGTTGAACTGAATTTAATCTATAAGTATTTTTAAAAACTTTTAAAAAATGAGATAAATTGAATATTTATGTTCTTTCACCCACTCCCTACTTTGATTAGTTATATTGACACATAATAAAGCTAGTTGACTGTCTTAACTAACTGGCTATAAGGATGGTTAAGTTTAAGGATGCTCATTTCTTATGAAAGTATTGGGTTTTGTAGCTTCATAGTTTTGCAAACATAGCCATGAATTGGACAATCTGGGTAGCTAATCAATAACCATATGGAATCTATAATTAAGAAAAGAATATTCAACAGAATATCCCATTCTATAACTGAAGAATTTTAAACGATCTAAATGTGGGGGATGGGAGTAGAAGGGGAGAGAGAAGCAGAGCAAGGTCACCCAGACAAGGCAGTTGTAGAGTCCCCACATATTCCCCTGGAAACCTGCTGCTTGCTAAGAAATTTTAAATCCATTCATACATGCTGACTAGCATCTCATAGTAGACCCAAAGTAGATGGATAGTGGGGTGTATATAGTTTGAAGCTTAGATTTTTACTATCTCTGAGTTGTTTGGATTTTATGAGGCTCATTCAAACAAAGACTTCTCTCCTTCCAGGCCCTATGGCACTTGACCCTTTTTGACCTTCATTTTTCATTTAAAAATGGGAGATTTGGAACAAATGAACACTAAAATCTTTCCCTTCTTAGGCATGCTACCATTCTAGATTTTAAAAAAATCATTTCAAATAACTTTAGAAAATAATTTTTTGAAAATTTTGTGGAAAGATAGGAACACAAACACTTTATTTGTGTATCTATTAATTAGTACAATCATCCTGGAAAGCAAGTTAGAATCATGTAAATAGAATGGTTAAAAAAAATGTCTATACCCTTTGGTCCGGAGACTCTACTATGATGCATTTACTCCAAGGAGGTTTTTTCTTTTTTAAAAAGAGATGCTAAAATATTTATAATGTAGAATGGTTAAGCAATTTGTTATATATAAATGTAAAGGAATATTATTGCTTTGTAAGAAATGATGAATATGATAAATACATGAACAGATGCAAAAAAGTCACAAGGTCAGTCAATTCATTCATTCAACTAATATTTAATAAGCACCTACTCTATATCAGACATTTTGCTAAGCACTTTTGATACAAAGAAAGGCAAGCTCTCAAGGAGTTCACAATCTAATGGGGGAGACAACATGAAAACAATTGTGGAAAAACAAGATATAGATAAGATATACTGGAGATAGTCTCAGAGGGAAGGGCCTAAATAGGAAAATAATGTACCCAATAACTAAAACAATGAAAATGGAAAAAAAAACAACCATAGCACAATTTAAAAGGAATGTTATGGAATTATAAAGAAAACCTGTGGCCCAAAGAAGGGACATGAGAAAATAGTTTCTCCTTTTCCTTTGGAAAAGGGGAGGGGGATCCATAGATACTGAATACTGTTTATAATAAATTTATTTTGCTTAAAATTTTTTTCCTCTTAATAAAATCTTGGTTTCAAAGGATAACTACTTGTTTCTTTTAAAAAAAAAACAGGAAGCTTTTTCATAAAAATCTTTAGATTTCTTTTTTTTTATTTTTGTGTATATGTCCCATGAAATAAGTAGATGCCTATACCACATACAGAGGGCATGTCTAAAAAAGTCTTTCATGTTTAATATATAATAATTTGGTAACTTAAGGCCTTAACTAAATATAAATTTTCAAATTGTTATTTCAAGGCTTTTAATATTCAGAGATGATATAAAAGTATTCCCTTAATTAACTGTACTGATGAATAGAAATTGAGGTGTATTGAAATAAAATGTCCTTCAGATGGAGTGAATGAGCAAATTCAATGCATATTATTCTAATCTAAAACAAAGACTCAATGCTGTTGCATGAATTTTTCCTTAATTGCCCTTCTTAACATGAATCACAAGAAGCTGATCAGCTCTTTGATCTTACTTAAATGTAAACTCCTTGAGGAGAGAGTTATCTCAATTTTGTGTTTCTATTCAAAGCATCTAGTACAGTCTTAGAATGGTCACTTTTAATTGATTAATTATAGGTAAAATTCCACTGAAACATACTCTGATTATTATAAGATTATTTACAGCAGAATTTTATTAAGAATAAAATCAAGGGGCGGCTAGGGGGCACAGTGGATAAAGCACCAGCCTTGGAGTCAGGAATACCTGGGTTCAAATCCGGTCTCAGACACTTAATAATTACTTAGCTGTGTGGCCTTGGGCAAGCCACTTAACCCCATTTGCCTTGCAAAAAACCTAAAAAAAAAAGAATAAAATCAGTTTAGTGGGGCAACTAGGTGGAATAGAGGATAGAGCGCCGATCCTGGAGTCAGGAGGACCTGAGTTCAAATCAGACCAAAGACACTTAACTGTCTAACTACATGACCTTGAGCAAGTCTCTAAACCCCATTGCTTAAAATAAATAAAATTTAAATATTAAAGAATAAAATCAGTTTATCAACAAGGATTTATTTTGCACTTAAAATTATTTTCACATTTATTTAAGTGAACTGAGGATATGGAAAGGAAAGAAGAGAGAGAGAGAAGCAGAGAAAGAGGGAGAGATAGAGAAAGAAAAAGAGACATGAGACAGAGAGAGAGAGACAGTGAGACAGAAAGACAGAGAGACAGAGAGAGAAAGATATGAAGGGAGAGAAAGATGGACAGAGAGAAAGAGATGAGAGACTGTAGACAGAAAGAGGGACATACACGCAAAGACAGACAGACAAATAAATAGAATACACACACACGCACACACACAAACACACATACACACAGACATAGTGTTAAAACTAGAAAAACAGTTGTTCAGGTCCTACCTCTGATACCGATCCTGGACAAATTAGTTTCTCAGGACTAATATTTCTCGGCTACTCATATTTATATAGTACTAATTATTATTTCATTTCATTCTCACAGAGACCCTGAGCAGTAAGAACTTTTATATCTTAATTTTACAGATGAGAAAACTGAGACAAATAGACACACACACATCCTTTACTTTTCCCACCTCTTTCCTTCCCCTTGCATTTTTGCTCTGAGTCACTGATGCCACTATTAATAAAATGGCTACAGGACAATAAATATAAGGGGGAAAATTTCAGCAGAGAGCTTACCTCCAAACCATTTCTATCTCCTTTCAGCTCTATGATCCCATAAGCTCCATTTAAAAAGATGAGCAAAAACCAGATACATTCCAATAATAGTTCACATTCTTCTCATACTCTGAGGTGTACTACCACTTTATAAACTATCTTATATGATTCCTTAATGTCCATTGTTCCTATTTTTTATACTTTCTGGTATCATCACTCCTATCTGGGTGGTCTCTCTCTCTCTCTCTCTCTCTCTCTCTCTCTCTCTCTGATTCTCTTCTTCCCTCCTGGAGAAGAAATTCATAACTTTTTAGCTTTGAGTTTCTACTGCCTCCCTTTAGCACCTAGTTATATACTACCAAATGAATGTGGGTGGAAGGATGCAAGTGGGAAGATGTTCAAGGTTGATTTTGCTAGTTAGGTCATTGAAGGAAGAGTAAAAAAATCTAAGTATAAGAAGAATGATGTAGTGTACATGTTTGTGTATTTAGTATAAATCAAATTTGGAAAGAATCTAGTACATTTTTTTATGTCTTTGAATCCTTTGCCAGTCTGGTAAAGCTTCTGGGCACCTTCTCAGGATAATGTTTCTAAGTATGCAATAACATATACAGAATAGAAAGAAAACCAACTGTATTGGAATAGTTTTATATATATACATATATATGCATATATGTATATATGTATGTATATATACATACATATAATATGTGTGTGTATTTGCATGTGTGTACATATGTATGTATGTATGTATGTATGTATAAGTGCACACATTTACTTAACCACTAGGTAAGAAGTCTAGATCTAGTCTAACCTCTTCCTTCTGTACAGGAGACTCATCTCAGCAAGTGAGTGACAAAACCTGAAAGTTGAGTTTTGTAATCACATTATTTGCTCACCTCTGAGAACCAGAATGACTGTGCACTTGCTCAATTAAAAGCTTTTGGATCTAGTAGACATGTTCCCACATATATTAGAGTTTGTGTGAAAGAGACTAGTTGACTCTATTTAGAATATATTTCTTCTTGCCGACTATTCTTCTCAGTGAGACTTCTAACACTGGATTCTTTTTCCCAATTGTAAATCTTCAGTTTTGGGCTAGAGTCCAAAGCAGGGAAGGATATAATGGGTCACACTCCTGCTCACAGGGCAGTTTCCAAAAGCTCTGATTCTTATTTTAAGTAGCACTACAAATATATACTGTTGGATTAAGGATTGTGAAATTCTCATTATTATTGCCAATATTCTTTAATGAATACAAATACTTTTAAATACTTTTTTTAAGGGTTTTTGCAAGGCAATGGGGTTAAGTGGCTTGCCCAAGGCCACACAGCTAGGTAATTATGAAGTGTCTGAGGCCGGATTTGAACCCAGGTACTCCTGACTCCAGGGTGGAGCTCTATCCACTGCGCCACCTAGCTGCCCTGAATACAAATACTTTTTAAAAATATATAGATGCATGCTTTAAGTCCATTTTTTCTTGCTATATTAAAGAGCCCATAATTTTTTTTGGCATCAAAAAAAGTCTAGGGAGTAGATGATCACTGATATATATCAGATTTAGACAGTTGATTAAATTTATATGTATAAAAACTAAAGGAGTCAATGTTATAGACAGAATATGATGTTATAACTTCTTTCAGTTCGCTTATTTGTAATTTGAAGCAGTTTCCCCTACGAGTTTTAATCATTTGGAATTCTGTTGAGAATTGTTATCCTTTGACCAACTTATTCACTGGGGGATGGCTCTTGCTCTTGGTCTTATATAATCATTTTAGTTGCTTACACATCATGGGTATCATAACCTTATCAAAAAGATATAATACAAAGATTTTTTTCTCAAATCAATAGTTTCCTTCATATCTTAACTGAATTGCTTATGTTTATGGAGGGAGAGAGAGAGAGAGAGAGAGAGAGAGAGAGAGAGAGAGAAGAAAAAGAAGGGAGAGGGAGAGAAGGATAGAGGGGGGAAAGTGGGGGAAACAGAGACAGGAGATAAAGAGACAGATGACAGGGAAACAGAAACAGAGACAAAGAGATAGAGACAGAGACAGACTGTTAATCTAACTTTTATATAAAACTAAACATGTATACACAAAAAATAAAACTAAATTCACACGCAAAAACAATAAAACTAAATTGTACAAAAAACAACTGAATGTGTACACACAAAATAGAAATAAACTTTATTCCTCTAAAAAAGATAAATAACATGATTTTCTAAATATTTCTAATTTGTATCGGAAAAGAAAAAAGGTGATTTTTTATTGTTTCCTAATAGCTTCTATATGTCATAATCAAATATAGAATGATTCATTTGAAGTCAGAGATCTAGTCATATTACATTGATAACTGAAATGAAATTAGCAAATTTTGAAAAAAAAAGAAAAAGCTCACATACACATTCTCTCACCTTTAATATGAAAAAAGTATTTATGACAAGAGAATTCCCCTTTATAGTAAATAATTTGAATCTGAATGCAAATAAATAATCATTACAGAGATGGGTTCTTTCATTATGGACAGTGACCATTTCATGTCAATAAGAGCATCTGGGTGACAGCAGGACAGACGACTTAAGCTCAGTAGGGGTTAAACATTTGGCAGATTGGATAGGAGAAGACAGATGATCTGGGAAAACCCTATAAATAATAGGAGAAAGTCTAGACATGTGGGTGAAGATGTGGAGTGGTTTTATAGCAGGTTGAGGTATGAAAGCCATCAGTAACATAGAGGGGAATCTGGAGGCATTGATTAAGGTGAATTCACACCAACGAAATCATGGATCTTTGAAGTATGAAAATGAGCATTTTCTCCACAGAAACTTTTGAAGTGGATAGTCATGTCTACTTTATAGATGAGGAAACTGAAGGTCAGAGAGATTTAGTAACTTCCCAAGGTCATACATAGCAAGATACAATAGCAGTACTAGACCCTGAACTTTTTCTTCTGGCTCCAAACTCAAGAGTTCTTTTGATGGCACATCCCAATTTATCTGGTATTTTGAAAAATACATGTAGATTAGTGTTTGTCAGACTGAGAGGTCCTAGAAATTAAGATAAGAACCATATAAACTTTTGATCAAAGTAGTGGAAGTTGTCAATTCTTTCCTTTTCTCACTGACACTGGCCAGTGTTCAGATCTTTTTTATTTCATGCCTAGGCTATTATAAAAGCATATTCAGTGGTTTTCCTGACTATAGATTCAGTGCCCTTTACTTCCATGTGTAGTCCTGCTGAATTAATTTTTCTAAAACACTGTAATCATCATATCACTCTGATTCTTAAGAACCTTTAATGGAACATATTCCTAGTTTTATATAAATTTATTTAGAGTTAACTATCCAGGATCATGTTTCAGAAAATCATAATATCCAGCATTTATATAATTTTAAGATTTGAAAAAGTATTTTAAATGTTGTCACATTTGGCCCTCACATAATCCTAAGAGGTAGGTGTTATTATCACCTCCATTTTACAGAGAAGGAATCTGAGGCTTACCTAGGTCACAGAACTTACCCAGGGACACACAGGCAGTGTTTGAGACAGATTTTGAACACAGATCCTGACTCTAGGTCTAGTTCTACATCTGCTATGTCATCTAGCTGCCTGAGGCACACCTGCCATTTTTCCTCTGCCAAGTTGTCTGTGTTAAATTGTAAGAAAAGAAGTCATTTTTGGAATTTTAGACTTTTTTTGGCTAAGATTTTTTTTATATGTGAGTTTTTCATCACAATCTTTTTTTCTCTCTTGGTTGAAGATCAGATAATTGTTCTTTTTTTAATATCCCCTGTTGGTTTTCAATTCTATAATTAAGAATTGTATAGATAAACACTGTCCTAAAGATAGCTAGACCCCTTGGGTATTATAAAACCTAGTGCAAACATAAACTGATAGAATGTGCCTATTTAGAGTTTCTTCTTTAGTGCCTTGAAAGCTATCTACATGCAAAGGCAGTATTGAGTCTGTGTGACTATGTACTATCACTATACCAGAATTATGAAAAGATTGAACAATTTGATTATACTATTTCATAGTTCCTTTGTTTCCTTGAGAGAATATTTGCAGGATCCTTATCCTGTGACCTCTGAGGAATATTTCACTGCTATCATTTTGTGTTCATTTGCCTATTCAAATAATTCTATTGAGCCATCGTTCCCCTACCCCCAACCCTAAGGAATGTGATATTATGTTTTGTTTTAGCCTTTGTAGAAAAGGCTGCCAGTAGAAAATATGTCTTACATATAATTGTTAAAATACTATTTTAAAGTAACCCCAAAAATATCATAGAAACTAAATTATAACAAATGCTACATGAATTTTCTGATCAACTTTACATGACTCAGATTTTAGTATTTGTATGTCTCATTTTGAAAGAGTATACATAGAATTAATCAGAATAATTTTTTTTTCTTTTTCGGGTTAATGGGTATCTATACATATCCCAGGAGCAACTAGGTTATTGGACTATACAGAGTGCCTCACCTGGAGTCAGTAAGACTGTTCTTCCAGAGTTCAAATCTGACAATAGACATCAACTGTTTAACCCTAGGCAAAAAATATTTTGCCTCAGTTCCCTTATCTATAAAATGAGTTGGAGAAGAAAGTGGAAAACTGCTCAAGTATCTTTCTCAGGAAAACCCCGAATGGGGTCATAAATGAAAAACAACTGCACAACAACAAAATACTTATCCCAAATAATGCATTGCATTTGATACCATCTTATGTCATTTAATAGTTGAAACAAGATTCATGAGTAGAAATGGCCTAATGAAACTCTCTTACATCCATTTTTCTCCCCAGAAGAGTCTTTAAGCTGATTCATTTTCTAACATCTGTAGAAATATCTAGTATTTCATACTATTTTCATATTCTTTTCAGAACCCACGATCCTTCATCATTTCTCTACAGACTAAGTATGCCTTACCTCATGCAGATATTTATACCATTCTCTTTTGTCACAGTTCAGTGAACTTCTCATCTCTTAAAGTATGCTTTCTCTATCACATCCTATTTGCCTTTATACAAGTGACAATGTGAGGATTCATTCAGATTTCATTTGTGGGTATCCCAACAGATAATATTTTTTCTCCCTCCATTTTATCTGTTAAAAGATCAGAAAGTTAAATAATAAGTCTAAGTGAACAAAGGATTCTTATTTTGTGTTTTGAATATCTTTTTTCTTGTGGCCTCAGTTTTAATAAGAAAAAAACACATGATTTATTTATTTATTATAATAAATTAATCTAGAGTCTTGTGACAATTTTTTAAGAAACTTTCAAGTATTATATGAATATGAATTGTTATGATAACGATGTGACTAATTAAAGTGATAATGATCTTATGATTAAACTTTCCCTCATAGGCATTATTGATCCTGGAAATAAAAATGAATTCTCATACAACCTTGAATAGCTACTAGAAGAATATACAATAAATCATTTTGTTACAATAATTTAATCATTTTCTGAGGAAAAAAATACAGTATACCTATCAATACTATCTATAGCTGTATTGAAAATGTTCTAATTCACTATTGGAGTTACATAAATTAAAATAACTTTGAGGTACAACCTTATAATTTTTTGGGGGGGGGTTCTATTTTTTTTTCCTACATGACTATAATGGAAATGTTTTGCCTGGCTACTCATTTATCAAATTGCTTACCTTCTCAATGAGGGGTAATAAGGTGAGAGAAGGGAGAGAATTTGGAACTCAAACTAATGAATGTTAAAAATTGCTTTTATATGTTAACTGTGGAAAAATAATATGGCAGAAAAGGAAAATGATAAATGCTAGAAGGTATGTAGGGAAAATGAGACAGTAATGCACTGTTGGCAGAGTTGTAAACTGATTGAACCATTCTGCAGAGCAATTTGGATTTATACCCAAAGGGCTATAAAACCAGCTCTGCATTCCAAAAGAGATGAAAAAGGAAAAGGAACTATATATATATATACATACATATATATGTATATATATACATATATATACATATATATGTATGTATGTATGTATACATATACATATACATATATATGTATATAAAATATTTATATATAAACATATATATATATATATAATATTTTGGCAGTTCTTGGAAAGAAATTGGAAACTGAAGGGATGTTGGGTGGCTGAACAAATTTTAGTATGTGATTATGATAGACTGGATAAGAAATGATGGGCAGGATGCTCTCAGAAAAATCTAGAAAAATTTACATGAGCTGATGCAAAGTGAAATATACTCTGTATAAATTAACAGTAATAGTACAGGATTAGCAACTATGAATGACAGCCTTTCTCAGCATACTGTGACTCAAGAAAACTCAGGATTTATGATAATACTATTCATTCCCAAAGAAAGAACTGATGGTGTCTGAATACTGGTTGAAATTTACTTTATTTAACTTCATTTTTCTTGAGATATTTTTTTAGGGGTGAGTCTATATTTTTTTTCCCAACATGACTACTATGTAAAGGTTTGGCAAACTACGCATTTATTAAATTCCTTGATTTCTCAATAAGAAAGGATAAGGTGAGAGGAAGGGAGAGAATTTGGAACTCAAACTTTTAAAAATGAATGTCAAAAAATGTTTTTATATGTAACTGTGGAAAGATAAAATACTAAAATAACAACAGCAATAAAAAGTATAGTATACAGAACTGAACAGACTAGAAGGTATAATAAATGAGAGAGGTAAAATTGTGGAAAATAGATTTCCTTTAATTTTTAGCAATTGCTTGTCTTCTTTGTAGGTCTTACATGTTTTGTATTAGTACTATTATCTTTGCAATGATATCTTCTTTGACAATGTTAACTTGTATTTAACTTTCAAAAGTTATAATTCATACTTAAATTATTTTGCTTATAACTCTCTAGTTTATTGTATTTTAAAACCTCAAAATCCTATCTAAAATGCTTTTATTACTCTTACTATAAAATAAAGGAATTTTTTTTTCTGTGGTATTAACAAATATCTTAATTCATTCCAAAACTTTACTGGACTACATTTTAAGGGTTAAAATTTGTGAGGGTTTTCCAGTTCAATTATTTTGACAAACAATATATTCCTTAGATTTGTCTCTGTTTAACTAGATTTAACAATAGTAACCAAAGAAAGACTTGAATTATTTTTCATAAATTATTGAAGATAGTTCAAGCAGTCTCAAATTAGTCTCTTTTTTTTTGTGGTTTGGGGAAAAGTCAACTGTTCATGACATTAGAAAAAAAAGTAGGCAATTACATCAGCCTCCTTGAAAATCTATCAATAGGATGAAAAATTTCCACATTAAAAAAAAGGAGAATGAGTGTTTTCAGACATTTTAGAAAGCCAAATTAGATTACACTCAGCAGGTTAAAAGCGTAAAACTCATTTTACATGGTAAAATTACCTATCGATATATATCATCCATCTCCACAAAAGTCTCGCTTCGATGCTTTGCTATAGTTTGGAGGTGACCTTGTATTTTCAAAAGCTATGAAAGTAGAACACAAGCAAGTTTTACTAATGCAGGAAGGTTTCAAGTGGCCTTGGGCACAGAGTTAGCTATCTGAGGACCAGAGTGTCTAAGTAAAGAGAGATTCATCACTTGCTTGGAAAGAAATTATCTGACCACCATAACCCATAATATGAAGAAAAAATATAAATTAGCTTTCAGTGTATATAGTGTATCATAGTTGCAGTGATAGTGACAGATTAATGGAAAACAGAGTAGACAGAGATAAGAATTAAACAGGTTTGTCCATCCATAAAAATTGGTTTATTTCTTTGAAAAGTTTTGTTCATGTGCTTTATAGGTGTTTATAGATTATTCCTACGCTAAGATATTTCTTGAAACAAAGAAAATTAAAAGTAATCATCAATGTAATCATTGATGTATCAATCAATGTATCAAATCAAAAGTAAATCAATCAAAAGTAATTTTCAAAAGTAATCAAAAGTAAAAAATACAATGATCTTATCCAAAAGTGCATGCAACACTTCACACCTGTAATATCTCACTACCACTCTATTTAGTTCTCTAATTTAAAAAAATTCAACAATTTCTCTCCCATTCTTTCATCCTCAGCCTCACTGAAAATAAAAAGAAAAACAAATTTCTCATAACAAATATACATAGTCAAGCAAAATATATTACATTGATGGTTGTATAACACGTGTTTCATTCTTTACATTCATCATGTCTCATAGATAGAATGTTTCATCATTGTTCTCTGTAGAAATGTAGGATCATTGCATATAGTCTGGAAACTGCCAATATCATTTAACTGTTGGTTGTTTAAATATATAATCTTATCTAACAAGTAAAGAAAAGATATTTTATAGAAGGAACTAAATCACAACGATATTGACATTCTCAACAAAAATGAAAAATTCCCTATAGGGAGTAAAATGAAGGAATAAAAAAGTTAAGTAAATTGTAGAATCAGATTTACAACATCCAAACAATCTGAGAAACTATCCCGAGGTCAACTAGGAAAAAAAAAAATCTGAGCAAGAACCCTTTTTATAACTGGTCTTTCTTAAAGATTTCCCACTGACCTCTTAATTGTCAAATCTAAAGGCCTTTTCTAAGTTCCCATTCTTGACCTCTCTGAAGTATGTGACCCTGCTGATTATCTTCTCCTTCTAAATACATTTTCCCTTTGAGTTCTCATGACACTTTTCTTCCTACTGCCTTGATTTATGTTTTTTGGTCTCCTTTAACAAATCTAGGTAAATTATTAAGTGTCTGAGGCTAGATTTGAACTCAGATACTCCTGACTCCAGGGCCGGTGCTCTATCCACTGTACAACCTAGCCACCCCAATAACATAATTCTTAACCATGGATAGCACCCCAAGATTCTATCATCAGTTTTCTACTCTCTTTTTATACTTTCTTGGTGATCTCACCAGCTCCTATGATTTTCATTATTTTATGCATATAATTCTCAGATTTTGACATGCAGCTTGTTTTTTTTTTAATTTTTCCCCTGAGACTTAGTTTATCAACTCCCAAGCCTCTAAGCAGTTCTTTTTTGGAGAGATTTATTTTTATAAAGTTTTTATAAAGTTTTTTTCCCCTTAAATTAAACTTAATTTTTCCAGTTTTCACCCACTGTTTCTAGTCCTGGGACTAGGCAGAACAAGTTCAATATCATTTCCATGATATGATCTTCTAAAGATGTTTAGAGACAGTTATCTTGTCCTCTTTCTAATTCTTCTATAATTCAGACCAATTCTCTTCTGACATGCTTTCCAGTCCTCACTGTATCATGAGCACCTTATTCTGTGCCAGTTACAGTTTGTCTATTCTTTGTTAAAGTGTGATACCCAGAACATGGTATTCCAGACGTGACATGAGTAGAGAAACAATCATCTCCTTACTTCTGGTTGTCATTTTCATCATAATAAAAGTCTAAAAAGCATTGATTTTGTTGGCTACATTTTGAGCTTTAAGATTGTTAAACTGACAGATTTTTTTAAATTAAATTATTTTATCTCATATTTGAAATGCATATTTTTATTTATACTAAACACAATTTATCTTATTTATTAGCATTCTTGTTTACCAAGTTTATTTATTCATTTGTTCATTTATTTATTTGTGGCTAATTTTGTCATCCGTTTAGCTTGTGGTTTTCCAAGTCAATATGTGGCCTGCAATCTGTTTCTATTTGAGTTCGATACCACTGATCTAATCTATATCTATCCATCACATCCATAAGCATAACGTGACTTTTGATAACATCTTAGTCCAGTGGGTTTGAAGCATTGATCTACTAGTCTAGTGACTGTCAAAAAAAGAAATAAGATATGTTTGGCATAATCAAAACTTGATGAAAACTTACTGGATTATAGTGAGCATTCTTTTCCTTTTCTGGATGATCACAAACACTTCAAAATGCTTTAGAAATTTGCTAGGTATGGAAATCATGTTAAATTAACAAAGTCTAGAATTTGCAGATTATATTCTAAGCTCTCTCTCTTTTAGATGATCAATCTTGAGGTACCTTTCCTATTCTCATCATGATCTTTTGGAGTTCATGAATAAAAGCAGCTCAGAATTGTGTCTGTCAGATCTTTCAGTACTAAAAGTTGCAGGTATTTTTTTTTATAACTAACCATGAGTCAGAACTTAGAAAGTTTCAGTGATGCCTATCAGATAGAATTCATGCCAATGTAAATTTTTATTATACCTCAGTAACTGACTCCCTATTCTACCAGCTTAGCAACTATTTCAAAATTTTTTCATTCCTCCTCCAGCACTTAAACTCCTGAAAAGATTGAAGTCATTTGCCCAAAGTTCTTTCTTCTCCCCTCCTACTCATCTCATTTTCTTTGGACATCTTTTCCCACTATCACCTCTTCTTTCCTTATATAAATGATTGTCTTTCTCCTTACCAATACAAGTCCACTACATGCATCCTTGCCCCACACCCATTTTCTTCATCACTTTACCCCAACTACCATCCCTAAACTCATTCTCTATATTGCCTGGCTCTTTCCTAGTTTCCTTCAAATACATCTCTATCCCCCTGTCTTAAATCAACAACAAACTTCACTTGACTCTATTGTGCCTTAGCTATTGTACTGTATCTCTTCTCCCCCTCCTGGCTAAACTCCTTGAGAAATCAATCTACACTTCCATTTTCTCTTCAAAATTCTGACCTCTGAGCTCATCATCCAACTAACACTGCTCTATATAAAATTACCAATGATCTCCTAATTGCCAAATCCTTTATTTTTCTCATTCATCATTCTTCTTGACATCTATATAGCCTCTGACACCGCTGATTACCCTCTCCTCCTTGATACTCTCTACAGATTAGAAATTACCCTTTCCTACTTTTTCTGACTTCCTTTTACAAAGTAAAAAGTTTGTTGACATAATTTTTGGATTTGGACTCTATTATACACTGTGCTAGTTATCTCCCTCAGCTTTATGTCATATGTAAATGTAATTAAGTATGCCATTTTTTATTAAAATAACTAAAAACAGTAAAATTTGAGTTTTTCCAAACATTTGATATCTCCCCCTTTTTATAAAACTACTTTGAAACTGAGCCCAGAAAAGCCTTAAATTCATATTACTCCCAACATGAACATCTTTTCTGTATATCTGAATTAATATAACTGCTTTTCCATCTTTGTTTTTTTAAGGAAATTTATTTTTTTCTCATGAAGCATAAATGAATGAATAAAGCATTTGATAGACATTATGTGCATAGTACTAGAGAAATGCAAATGTAAAATAGCCTCAGCCCTCAAGGAATTCACTTTCTCATGGAGGAAATGACACATATGAAACCCAAGTACATCCTAGATAATAATATTAGGTTTCATATGTGGGGATTCCAATATAATTACTAAAGGAAAGAGTTTGTTATTTAAAGAATCTTTACATGTGTTCTCCATTTTAATTTATTTGCTCTCCTTGTTCCAGTTCCATCCATAACTATCCTCAGGATGACTCTACTAGCTTAGGTGGATGTTGTGCCAAGCCTTCTGCAAACTACTTTCCCTTTTACCAATTTTCACCTCAATTTTCTACTATCCTCCTCCATAACATATAAATGAATTGATATTCTAAGCCAATATCATTCTTGGCCACCACTTTTCTCTATTTGATAAGGAAAGTAAGTGAAGTAGTATGTTTGTTTGTGAAATACTGGACAAGGATTTCATGTCTGAAGTACCATCAACCAAGCAGGTAGTCTAAAAACTTTGTGAGCCTTGGAGATTGCCTTCCTTTTTTCTCTCTTCTTGGCCACAATCACTACAGAAGCAGGAGGTGACAGAGAACTGAAGGCAAGTTTGTATTTCTCTGTTTCATGGTTTGTCATAACCAAAGAATTCATTGCCAAGCAGCCAGTGATGAATCTCAATATTTTGTCTAAGTGAACTTCAGACACCATAGTCTTCTACAGTTCTGCATGTTGGAGCCTTTCTAGGCCAATAGGATCTGAGGGGATTGGCAGTTGACTGCCAAAGCCTTCAAGAGCCCAGCCACTTATAAGCTATGAAAATTAATAAGAATAGAACCCTGGCTATTTATAATTATATAAACCCATGAAGGAAAAGTATTCCTTTAACTTTGAAAATCTGAAGACTACTTTTTTTAATCTAGGATTTCCATTGCCTAGTAAAATAAAGTAGTAACTATGACACTCAGTGGCATAATATTAGAAATAGCAAGTCTCAACTCCAAGTTTTAATAACTATCAAATTTTTAAAAGGAAACAAACAAAAATATGAACGCAGAATTAGTCTCTATTAAAGATCAAAATCAATAGGTTTTTTGTTTTTTTATTTTTATACATCAAAACTAGGGGACAAGATTAATCTCAACTGTAAAACATGTGAAAATACTGTATAATATTAATAGAAGTTATGATTTTTGTCTACAGCTACAACCATTAAATTCCATTAAAACTCAGTGATGATGGCAACTCAAATATCATGACTGTGGTCAGACAGAAAAAATGAAAAGGAATTAGATTAAGCAAGTATGTGAAGATTATTCCAAATAGGACAGATATAAACTTAGTGGTCTTTTCATACAATGCCATGTTCCTAAAAAGTGTGAAACTTAACTTATATTACACGAACCAATGAACTCACCAGCCCTTAAAGCCAAACTTTATTAAAATGAAGAATCTGTTGTCAACAGTGACTTTTCTAGTTCAAATTTTAGGGGTTTTTTTCTTAAAGAAAGTATAACCTATTCAATAAAATCAGACAGACTGACTTTGGGTTTTTGCAAGGCAAATTGGGGTTAAGTGGCTTGCCCAAGGCCACACAGCTAGGTAATTATTAAGTGTCTGAGACCAGATTTGAACCCAGGTACTCCTGACTCCAGGGCTGGTGCTTTATCCACTGCACCACTTAGCCACCCCAAGACTGACTTTGAACCTAAGCATCTATAATTTGGTTTTTTAATTAAACGCATCTATTTACTCATTACTTACTGAAAGGAAAGAATGGAAATTACTTTTACCATCCAACAATATTTTTATTACAGGGATGTTCTCTGAAGTACCCTGGATCAATGATCCCATGTCTAGGATAATGAAATTACAAAAATAAGTGTGATTCAAGAATAATCTAAAGAGGGAAAGTATTTCGGGAGGAAGAGAAAAAAAGAGGAGATCAGATATAGATGACTATAGAACCTAAAATATACCTTGAAGGTATTTAAGGAATCTGAAAGGTAAAAGCTGGGTGTGTAAGGAATACATCTGAGGTATGGTAAAGCTCATGGGGACTGTGCAGAAGCAAAAGATGGATTGCTGAACTAAAGGAAGAGCTGATTGTACAGTTTTTCTGCAGTATAAAGTATGTATGAAGGTGAGTCATGAGAAATGGGGCCAGAAAAGTGAAGGAAGGACTCATGAAAACTTGAGAGTAACAAGGTGATAGAGAGGGATCAAAATCCCATAAAGCACAGCTTATCTTGTAACTTGGTGCCCCTCCCTACCTTGTTCTACATCTTCATTTCTCTTTTCCTCTGGATCTGCTTCAATATGTCGTCATTCTTTCTATGTCATTGCATCTTTCTACCTATGACCTCAGAGACCTATTGTTAAAAAAGACTTGAAAAAATGTAATTTTTAAAATTTTCTTTTTAGGTTTTTGCAAGGCAAATGGGGTTAAGTGGCTTGCCCAAGCACATAGCTAGGGAATTATTAAGTGTCTGAGGCTGGATTTGAATTCAGGTACTCCTGACTCAAGGGCCAGTGCTCTATCCACTTCACCACCTAGCTACTCCTTTGACAAAACTTTAAAGAGCCACAAAAATATTTTTTTCCTCAGATTTATTTATAACTTCCCCCAAAATTCCTTTCCTTTTGAATATCCATATACCTTGAAAGATGGAAAATATTCTTTGAAGCACAACAGAGATGGATGTATAGTCACTAAATGGAACAATAAAAGGATGAAACACTGGCTCTTATACCCCCCAAACAAATACTTAATGTCTCATTATAGCAGTAGTCAATGGCCAAAATGATTACCAGAAATAGATTAAAACAAAAAAAGGTTATACTATATTTTCAAGGCCTCTCAGTCTGAATGTACTTCTTTTAAAAGAAACATTTAGGTTATAATTCACTAATTTTACAAGGCTGTCTCATGAAGGATAGTTTGAAATATGATCTCTCAACCTAAAATTCTGTATAATACTGAAACAATTAAATTATTTTTAAAACCAGTTGCCCTTTTGATATTCTTAAAACAATTTATTGGCTGTCTTTTTTTGAAACATGAAAATACATTACTATAAGTTTACCATTCAATAATGTGATTGCCAAAAGAAAATGCAGTATAACATCCAAACCCATATGTAGTCACAACCTATTTTTTTTACAACTTGCCTAGTAGAATAAAAGCTAAGTTAGAATTTTCTTATATTAACATGTCTAATTAGTTAGAACATAGTCAAAGAGCTGAAATATAGCTCCTACACATCATCCAGTCTTATTTTGCAAACAAAAAAAAAACCAACACACAGAGAAGGTAATTTTCTCCAAGTTATATAGACACTTAGTATGGAAAAATTGGAGCTTACAGACTCCAAGTTCAGTATCCTTTAGTTCCAGTTAAGATCCAAATGATGTAATTAATAACATTCTGAAAGTAGTTGCTATTTTTTCAAACTCAAGTCATGGATGTTAAATATTTGTTTATATCATGATAATTTTTAAATTACTCCATTTATGGCAATTCAATACATACTACAATGCACTGAACCAAAAATATCCTGGGAGGATATGAACAAGCAGTTTTCAAATGAAGAAATTAAAAGTATCTATAGCTATATTAAAAATGCTCTAAATCATTATTGATTAGAGAAATGCAAATTAAAACAACTCTGAGGTATCCACCTCATACCTATCAGATTGGCTAATGTGGCAAAAAAGAAAACTGATAACTATTGGAGGGGATGTGAGAAAACTGGGAAGCTAATGCGTTGTTAGTAGAGTTGTTCTGAGGTTTTTTTCCTTTCTCCTGGTTTTTTCCCCCTTTTGTTCTTATTCTTCTTATACAACATGGATAATGTGGAAATATATTAAACATGACTGTACTTGCATAACATATATCAGATTGTGCATTGTCATGAGGAGGGAAGAGGGAGGCAAGGAAGGTAGAGAAATGTGAAACTCAAAATTTTACAAAAAATGAATATTGGAAATTAGCTTTACATGTAATTGAAAAAATATATTTAAAAATACTTTGGATATTATATATAATATCAGTAGTTAGTTCTTAAACATAAAAAACTCAGATTATATTAACTTATTTCATTTTGTAGATGTTATCTTCTGAAAGCAGATCATTTTGTGGGACACTTACTTAAACTACCTTAAAACTTCATCTTGTCACTTCACATACATATTTCTGCATACACACACACACACACACACACACACACACACACACACATGCCTATAAGGATAAACACAATTCATTCAATGTCACAAATTATATATTTTTTTAAATTTCAAAAACCCACTGGTCTTTTTTTAAGTCTGCAATACTCCTTCGGTTTCTGTAGCATCTGATAAATTTGACTACTTCTTTCTACTGGATTTACTTTCTTTACTTGCTTATGGTGAAGTTGACTGAGTAATGGGCTTTAAATAAGAGAGGACTGAGTTCCCAAACAGTCTACAAGATTCAATAGACATATGACCAGGAACAAATAATTTCTCCCTCCCTGACTCAGTTTTCTCATATATAAAAATAACATTTGTCCTATCTATCTTACTTAGCTGTCATGATGATACAATCATGGTTCTGTTGAGCACTTTGCAACCTATAAATCACTTCAGAAATATCAGCAATTATTATCACAAATTGTAATTATTTGTTGACATATCATATTTGTCTTGGTGTTGGGCAGCTAGATGGAACAGTGGGTAGAGTTCCAGCCTTGAAATCAGGAGGGTGTGAGTTCAAATCAACTGCAGTCACTTACTGTGTGACTTTGCATCCAGAGCTATTGATGTAGATTGGTTCTCCAAGAGTTTAGCTATAAAAGAGAGGATATCAGTTGATAGCTAGAGTGGATGATAGGGTCAAGAGAAGGTTATTAGAATATGAGGAGATAGTGGTTAGGGAAAAGTTGAAGATTAAGAGGGACTGGAGTTGATA
Organism: Macrotis lagotis; assembly: GCF_037893015.1. Lineage (NCBI taxonomy): Eukaryota > Metazoa > Chordata > Mammalia > Peramelemorphia > Peramelidae > Macrotis > Macrotis lagotis. Next base: position 52,458,661 of record NC_133663.1, on the reverse strand, counting down.
ATTGATGAAATCTGTTGGAGAAAATAGGAAGGGATTAGATCAAGAGTTCATGAAGAGGAACTTCACTTTGCAAGAAGAGAATTGCAATTCTTTTCATTTGAGACTAGAGTGAAGATTTGTAGGAGATGTCCAAAGGTTGTGAAATAAGATCAGAAGAGCCTATAAGAAAATGGCCTCTTTTGAGGAAGTTGAAATATAAGGCAAAATCCTCAACTGAAGACAGAAAAAGAATATACATTGGGAAGTTTAAAGAAAGATGAACATGTTTGGAACAGTTGCTGTGAAAAATGGAATAGTGAATCAGTTAGAGAGCTGTAAAAATTGTCTTTGTTACAGTGAGGTCCAATTCAGACTAGATAATACATTTGGATTGGTTTTATTATTTCTTCCACTTCTCTTCAGTGAATAGAAGAGTGGAATGAAAGAGGCAAATGGTAAGAGTAAACCAAAACTAGAGATTTGTTATGATAGGGCCAGGGGTGGGGATGGGGATCAAAGAACTCAAACATAAAGAAAATTGTAGAGTTGAATTGGTTTAGCATTCCAGAATTCAGATATATTTACAATGCTTTACATGCTTTTTTCAAAACTTAAGAGTTGAATGTGCTTCTGATATTTAGCCTATTGAACATCATGAGAAGAAATCTTCATTGTCCTCGTGGCAGTAGTAATAAATAACATGAGTAGCTTCTGTGGATGGTTAATTTGATTCTAGGTCAACTTACAAAGTTACAAAAGTCAATTGGTAAAGGAGTTAGCAATAACACGGCAGTTCACATTGGAATGGACAGTACTGCAGTGGTTTCTTGGTTGAGGTTGTCAGTGACAAAAATTAACATAGGAATTGGGCCAAACTAAGTTTAGCTCCTGAATTAAATGACAATATGCTGAAAGGACAATACTATACTTTGCACTTGCTAAAGAAATAGCAATTTTCGACATGACACCTATTAAAAGCATTATATTTTAAGTATATCCAAGTCACATTTACAAGTGAAAACAACTATGAAAATTGTCTGTGAATTGAGAGATTTGGATTCTAATTCAATGCCACTATAAACAATTTTTGTGATCTGAGTCAAATCATTTAAATCCTCTGGTATCAACATCTTTGTATAGATCAAATGAAATAACCTATGGAAAATATTTTGAAAATCTTAAAGAACTTTATAAATGTTAAATATTATTGTGAAAATACCAATGTGCCAGTTGTGGAGGAGTGAAGCAGAAAAACAAAAAATAACAATCCTTGGATATAGTTTATATTAATGCTAACAGAAAACAAGCTCTGGCAGTCCTTGGCTACTAAGCACAAGAGGCTTTCTGTATAGATCTTATGATAATATGTACATGTACTTGTATATCTAACAAGTTTCCTAAGCAGGGAAAAACTCATCACAAGAAAATTAGTCATGAGAAATTGTGAAATGGATTAAAAACATAACATAACCCTGAATTCTACAAGGCCCTGTTCTGTTTCCATTGGAGGTGACAGTGTTGGATTTACAGAAAAGGGAAATATATTTAGATCATGTAGAAATAGTAATTTAACTCTGAACATATTATGCTTCTCCAATGATCAATGTTAACACAATAAAACACAAGATATAAAGAGCTAGAAGTAAAGTTCTTGGGTTCTCCCTGGAGGAAGATAAAGGAACTATTGGGCTTGGATTTTTATTGTGCAATCAAAGGTAAAATGAAACATTTCCTGAGATACTAGGTCAATTAGTTTGAAACCTGAAGATGAGCATAGAGAGGCAAACAGATTACAAGATGCAGCTTATCTGCCAATATTTGTTAATAAAAAGAAATGAATGAAAAAACAAGGGCTTTCATTAATATAATGCTTTAAGTTTACAAAGCAACTTCTTTTTCTCAGTATGTCTCTCACACACACACACACACACAGACACACACATACACACAAACACATAAATATAGAATGTATTGGAGGTTGGTGGAAAATAGTATATTTTTCTAATTTCCAGTATCACAGAATTTCAGTTAGAAGACAACCATATATCATTCTTATACAATACAGCCACCAAGTGATCATATAATCTTACAACTCTTGCTTTAAGACCTCAAGGAAAGAGTAATGCAAGACATCCTAATGCAATCCATCTTTCTTCTGATCAGTTTTAACTTTAAAGAAAATTTTCATATCTACCCTGAATTTGCCTCTGCAAATTCTCCCCCGCCCCATTCTTGGTTCTGCTTCTCTGGAGCCAAGAAGAACAAAGGTTAATCTTCCTTCTATATGAAGCTACTTAATTATGCCACCCCTATCCTTATACCATCATTTTTCTCTTCTCTAGCTGAAATATCTGTAGCTTCTTCAATCAATTCAAATGTATATGCATGCATTTAAGAATCTTTAGTATCCTAGTTGCCCCAGTCTGGGCACATTACTGCTAATGAACATGCTTCCTGGCATTATCACTGCTTACCAGAATGCACTGCTTCTATCAATGTAGCCTATGATTAGTATTGTTGGCTGCCATGTCATGTTGCTGATTGGTATTGCATTTGTGGTTCATTACAAACCTCAGTTCTTTTTCAAACTGACATTTAGTGATAGCTCTTCTCTCCTCTCTTATATACCAAGGGGATATTTTTAAACCCAAGTATAAATTTTGTCACTGATCCAATTTAAATGTCATATTATTAGATGTGGCTTAATATTTGAGTCTAATTTAAAAACGAATCCTGTTATTCAATTTGTTGGCTATCCCTCCTGGTTTAGGATTATAAACTTGATACCCATGCCAACTATGCTTTTATTCAAGTAAATGAATCAAAAATCAAAGTTCAAATCTGACACCTATTCCAATCTGTTATACTTACACTAAATGTTATAAATACCATGCAAATACATAAATTTCTGTATAGATGCAATATAGTGCATATATACATGTAAATGTAAACAGATATACATACATGTATACATGGATGGACACAATGCACGAATATATTCTGTCTTTATGTAAACACACACACACATTAGCAAACCACTCTAAATCGTTGCCCAAAAAACCCCAAATGGGGTCACAAAGAGTTAGAACTGAAAGGATTGAACAACAACAAAATACATATGTGAATATGTGAATCCATGCATATTCATATATATATATATATATATATATATATATATATATATATATAATACTATTTATAACTGAGTGTGTAAATTCACATAGCCACACAAACATTTCAGATCATACAGACTTCAAATCATTTGAAGGTAGCTCCCAATGGCTTCACCCTTTTGTGAACACTGATAAATCAAGGTATCATGACACAATAAATAGAGAGTTGATCTTAAGAGTCAAGAGTTCTTGGAAGTGTCTGGATGAACCCAAATCATTTAACTTCTTGGGATCTTTTTTTAAAAAATATGTTTACAGAATGGTCATTTTCAATATGAGAAATTAGGATTAAGGGAAAGAAATACATGAGGTATTTAAAAAGTGAATATTGTAGTATTCATCAGATTCTGAAGGTTTTTTAAAATTTTTTTTTTTGCTTTGTTTTGTTTTCTTCCTCTAAATGGGCATGGCATCATCCTCTGAACTGCTGAGAGGAGCTCCATCCATCAAGGTTGATAATCTCATAATGTTGTTAATGTGTACAATGTACTCTTGGGGTCTTTTTCTTCTTAGGGTCTTTAATCACACTCTAAGAATGTGTGATGCAGAGCAGGTGTTGATCTGCATTTATTCTGATGAAATGCTGATGAGATTAAAATACAGTAAAATAAAAAATAAAATGAAATTGTCAAGCTTCTCCAAACTAATATCACCATATACATTGATATGTAAAAAACTGTACTGTAAAATATGATTTGGGATCAAGAAATGAAAGAAACCAAAGACCAACTAGTTAAAAGATTCCCACTCTTAAATACTGCATATTACCTTTCATAATCAGATTTCATCAGATGGCAAATACTGAATGAAATTTTAACATAGAGGAAACAAATTACTTAAATAGTAGCCACTTCAGAATAAGTTTTATTTGTGCAAATAAGTTTATAATTAGGCCAATATAGAGATCCAATTATTCAATTCATTTCATGAACATTTCATTGTGTGCCAGATACTGCTGGGGATTCAAAAGAAATACCTAGCCCAATCACAATGAGAATACATTATAAAGATTATTGCAGCTCAAATCAGTCTAGTTTAAAGCACATAAAACTTCTGAAAAATGATAAATGAACAAAAGTAAAGATATTGACTAGAACTATTACCATTTTAGAGGTCTATGATTGACTTTTACCATTTCCTAGGCAGTGTTTAATTAGTGTAAAAAGACACAAGGAAAAGATGGAAAGAGCCTGAACATTCAGTCAAAAAACTATGATCTATGGTCCAAAATAACAAATGTTACAGTAGCTAAGTGAATTCCTTTTCAAAGTACAAGTCCAGAAGGTGGAGGACAGAAGTCTATCATATCAGTAGTATTTGCTTCAGTGTTTGCCACTACATAGGAGAGAAAACCATGAGCAGAATTTACTTCAAAAACAGTTGAGAAAATGAGCCTAAAGATTTTGGCATGGAGTCCAGATCATCCCTAGAGTATTTTTAGATTAAACCAGGAAGATACAAAACAGATGCATGATGGAACAGATCTGCTGGTATTTTTGTAGTGATCTATTATTCTAATCAGGAGTGACAGCGGCACCACAATTGGACTCAATCATTTCTCTACTATGATGAAAAACTGACAATGGTACTTAAGAAAATGAAATGGGAAAGAACATCTGAGCTCGACCAAATCCACAAAAAGAAAACTGTGCTTAAGTGCCACAGAATCACATACAAAACTCTCTCATATTATACATAAGTAAAAAAAAGTGAAGTGATTTGTCTGAGGTCACTGAGTTATTACTAAGCAGAAAATCTAGGCTCCAAAAACAGGAATTTTGTCTGAAAATCCAGTGCCCTTTCTCTTATATGCTTTATTTCCATTATATTGGGGTTCCTGTAAGATTGATTTCAAGAGCACTCAGGAGATAAGTTTTTTTAAATCATTAAAAATATAATTTAATCTAGATAAGGGGGGACTGGAAAAGGGAAAGATGGGAAGGGAAGGTATCAATGAAAATAAACTGAAAGTTAAATTTTAAAAGAAAAGTCAAAAGGGAAAGGTAGTAAAATTTTGGTGTAGAGGAATAAGAGAAAAGGAAAGAGATAATTATAAATGTACAAAGATAGCAGGGAGGGAAATACAAAATTAGTCATCTTAGCTGTGAATATGAATGGAATGAAATGTCCCATAAAATGGAAGCAGATAGCAGAAGGGATTAAAAACCAGAATCCTATAATATGTTATTTACAAGAAACACATTTGAAGCAGAGAGATACACATAAGATAAAGGTAAAAGGTTGGAGCAAAATATATTATGCCTCTGCTGAAGTGAAAAAAAAAATCTGGGGTAGTGATCCTTATCTTAGACAAAGTAAAAGTAAAAATCAATATCATTAAAAGGGATAAGTAAGGAAACAACATCTTCTTAAAAGTCATCATTGGTAATGAAGCTATATCATTACTAAACATGTATGCACCTAGTGGTATGGCATCTGGATTCCTAGAGGAAAAGCTTAGTGAATTACAAGGAGACACAGACAGGATAACTTTAATAATGGAAGACCTCATTCTCCCTCTCGCAGAAATAGATAAATGTATCAACAAAATAAACAAAAGGAAGTTAAGAAGGTGAATGAAATCTTAAAAAACTATGATAGACCTCTTGAGAAAACTTAATGGGGATAGAAAAGAATATACCTTTCTCTCAGTAATACATGGTACCTTCACCAAAACTGACCCTGTGCTAGGGCACAAAAACCTTATAATCAAATGCAGAAAGCAGAAATAATAAATACACATTTCTCAGACTGTGATGCAACAAAAATTACATGTAATAAAGGGTCAGGGAAAAGATTAAACTTCATCTTGAATAATCAGTGGATCAAACAGCACATCATAAAAATAATCAAAAATTATATCCAAGAAATGATAATAATGAGGCATTACACTGAAATTTATGGGATGCAGTCAAGGCAATTTTTGAGGGGAAACTTTATATCTCTAAATGCCTATATGAATAAAATGAAGAAGATATCAATGAATTGGGCATGCAACTAAAAAAGCTAGAAAAAGAACAAATTAAATATCCCCAATTAAATACCAAATTAGAAATTCAGAAAACTGATGATGGCGGAGAGAAGACAGGCACAGTTCTAAAGTCTCCTGATCTCTTCCCCATCTATCACATGAAACAAACCTCTTAAAAGTAAGCCGAACCAGGAAACCCAGAAAGAAAAGCCAGGAGAGGAAGATCTACCTCAGGATTTGTCTCGCACAGCAGCCTTAGCTGAGTACTGACAGGTGAGTCTGGGCTCCGAGGGAGACGCAGCCTGGGATCAGCCAGATTAACAGCTGAATTGGAACTGGGAGTCTGAGGGCCTGAGAGCCAGACCTGCTGGATCGGTGGTAGGGCTGGACTAAAGGGGCTTGGGTCCGTGGGGAAGCAGAGGCACTGGTGTTGGTGCTGTCCCCCTGGAGCTCGGGGACCAGGCTGGAGGGAGGGTTCTGGTGCAGGAGAACAGCAGACACCATCCCTAGGCTTCTTGGGTCTAAGAAACTCTGAGGGCATGCCTCCATTGCACAGAGGCCTCTCCTCAAACAAAGGCAAATTACTTCTGCCTCAGGGCCAGGTGTGTGAGCAGAAGAACCAGCCCAGCTGAGGAACGACCTCAGGCCAGGGTAAAGCCCACCACTGTTTGAAGGCAAGAGAATTCAATAGTTCCAACTCCTGCCTTCGGGGAAAAGGGAGAAGGCCTCCCAACCAAGGTCACAGACACCCCAGAGAGGGAAACCAGCACCTCCTACTGGCCATCTTGAGAAACTGCACTCAGTAAAGCCTTTAGTGATCCCAAGCCCAGGTGAACCAGCCCCGCCCCCCCAACTCAAGGTCTTAGCATAATGAAGAAGGGTCAGCAGATAGGTGGATCCATAGAAAAATTCCTGGAAGGGAAAGACCCCAACTCAGAGAGACCTGGAACCTCTGAGGAGAATACAATCTGGTCTCCAGCACAGAAAGACTTCCTTGAAGAAATAAGGAAGGAGTTTAAAAATTTGGGAGAGACAATTAATACCTTAGAAAGTACAAGTGGAAAAACACAAAAGGAGAATAAATTTCTCAGATCATCAATTGGACAACTACAAAATGAGAATAATTCTCTCATATCCTCAAATGAGCAAATGCAAAAAGAAATTAATTTTCTCAAAACCTCAAATGGTCAAATGGAAAGCTCTTTAAAAAGTAGAATTGACCAACTGGAAAAGGAGTTGCAAAAGGAAAAGGTTAATGAAAAAAACTCCTCCTCCCAAAAAATAATGGAGTCTACAGAAAAAATTGACTCCATAAGACAGCAAGAGTCAGTTAAACAAAATCAAAAAATAGAAAAAATAGAAGCAAATGTAAAATACCTCATCAACAAAACCACTGACCTCGAGAATAGATCAAAGCGGGGCAACCTGAAAATTATAGGACTTCCTGAAAACATTGAAGAGAAAAAAAGCCTGGACTTAATATTACAGGATCTAGTGATGGAAAACTGCCCTGATATCATGGAATCGGAGGGCAAAGTAGTTGTTGAAAGAGTACATCGATCTCCACCAGAAAAAGATCCTAAAATGAAAACACCAAGGAATGTTGTGGCCAAACTCCAGAACTATCAGATAAAAGAGAAAATCCTGCAAGCAGCCAGAAAGAAACAATTTAAATATCAAGGAGCCACAGTAAGGATCACGCAGGACCTGGCTGCATCAACTTTAAGGGATCGAAGGGCCTGGAATGAGATATTTTGAAGAGCACAGGAGCTTGGAATGCAGCCAAGAATCTACTTTCCTGCAAAGCTGAGCCTTCTCTTCCAGGGAAAAAGATGGACATTTAACGAAATGGAAGAATTCCAAAAATTTCTGATGAAAAGACCAGAGCTAAACAGAAAATTTGGACATCAAATAGGAGGTTCAAAAGACACATGAAAAGGTAAATAAAAGGGGGTGCAGTAAAAGGAAAAAAAATGCAATCCAGTAAGTTGAAACTGGCTATATCCCAACATAGGCGGGGGGGGGGGGGGGAAAGAGACTCTCATAAATCCTGAGAAATGTAACTCTAACAGAGAGAATATACCTAGCCAGAAATGATGGACATCCATGACCTATCCATGAGACTTCTATCTAATGGGATGTAACTGGCTTTAACCCCACTTGGGAGAAAGACTCTAATAACTCTCAGGAATTTTGACTCTATTCAATAGAGTATACTGAACTAGAAGGGACAGACACTCAGAATTTTCTATGACCTAGATAAAATGATCTAAAAAAATACACTACCACCCAAAAAAGGGGGACAGGAAAGAGATGGGAGGAGGGAGGGCATTGAATGGGACAAATCTCATTACACTAAGAGGTACAAAAAACCTATGGTAATAGAGGGGAAGAAGGGAGCAGAGGAAAAACACCTGAATCTTATTCTCATCAGACTTGGCTAAAAGTCAACCTACACATACTAAGTTAACTTACAAAACATCTAACCTTTCAAGTATTAAAAGAGGAAAAGGGGAGGGGGGGATGGAGAAAGGGAAGGGGAGTGGGGGAAATAAGGGGAAAATAACAAAAGTAAGGGAAGGGAAAAGGGAAAAAGGGGAAAGAAAGGGGAGGGTGTGATATAGGAGGGCAAACACACTGAAGGGGGTGGTATTCAAAAACAAAATACTGGGGAATATGGATAAAAGGGGGAAAGGGGGAAAAATACAAACAGAGAGAAGATAGCACAGAGGGCAATAAAGAATTAGTAATCATAACCTTGAATGTGAATGGGATGAACTCTCCCTTAAAATGTAAGCAAATAGCAGTGTGGATTAAAAACCAGAATCCTACATTATGCTGCTTACAAGAAACTCATTTGAAGCAGGGAGATACATATAGAGTAAAGGTAAAAGGTTGGAGCAAAATATATTTTGCCTCAGCTGAAGTAAAAAAAGCAGGGGTAGCAATCCTTATCTCAGACAAAGCAGCAGCAAAAATAGAAAGCGTTAAAAGAGATAAGGAAGGAAACTTTATCCTCCTAAAAGGTACCATAGACAATAAAGTCATTTCAATATTGAATATATATGCACCCAGTGAGACAGCACCCAAATCCTTAGAGGAGAAGCTGAAAGAACTAAGAGGAAGACATAGACAGCAAAACTCTACTAGTGGGAGATCTCAACCTCCCACTATCAGATCTAGATAAATCGAATCATAAAATAAACAAGAAAGAAGTTAAGGAGGTAAATAGATTGTTAGAAAAATTAGATATAGTAGACTTATGGAGGAAACTAAATGGGGATAGGAAGGAATATACCTTTTTCTCAGCAGTACATGGAACTTATACAAAAATTGACCATGTACTAGGACATAAAAACCTAATGATCAACTGCAGAAAGGCAGAAAGAGTGAATACATCTTTCTCAGATCACAATGCAATAAAAGTCATATGCAATACTTGGCCAAGGAGATATAGACCCAGAACAAATTGGAAACTGAATAACCTCATTTTAAAAAATGAGTGGACCAAAAAACAAATTATAGAAAGAATTAACCATTTTATCCTAGATAATGATAATGATGAAACAACATACCAAAACCTATGGGATTCATTCAAAGCAACTCTCAGGGGATATATTATAGCTCTAAATGCTTATATGAATAAATTGGAGAAAGAGGAAATCAATGAACTAAACATGCAACTAAAAAAATTAGAGACAGAACAAATCAAAAATCCCCAATCAAATACCAAATTAGAAATTCTAAAAATTAAAGGAGAAATTAATAAAATCGAAAGCAAAAAACTATTGAATTAATAAATAAAGCCAAAAGTTGGTATTATGAAAAAACCAATAAAATTGATAAACCTCTGGTCAATTTGATTAAAAAAAAGAAAGAAGAAAACCAAATTGCTAGTGTTATAAATGAAAAAGGTGAACTCACCACCAATGAGGAGGAAATTAAGTAATAATTTGAAATTATTTTGCCCAACTCTATGTCAATAAATTTGATAATCTAAGCGAAATGGATGAATATTTACAAAAATATAAGTTGCCCAGGTTAAATGAAGAAGAGATTAAATACCTAAACAACCCTATCTCAGAAAAAGAAATTCAACAAGCCATTATTGAACTCCCTAAAAAAAAATCTCCAGGGCCTGATGGATTCACAAGTGAATTGTACCAGACATTTAAGGAACAATTGGTTCCAATCCTATATAAACTCTTTGGAAAAATAGGGAAAGATGGAACTCTGCCTAACTCTTTCTATGAGACCAACATGGTAGTGTTACCTAAACCAAGAAGAGTTAAAACAGAGAAAGAAAATTATAGACCTATTTCCCTGATGAATATAGATGCAAAAATCCTAAATAAAATCTTAGCAAAACCACTACAAGTCATCACAAGGATAATAGATTATGATCAAGTAGGATTTATTCCAGGAATGCAGGGATGGTTCAATATTAGGAAAACTGTTAGTATACTCAATTATATCAACAGCAAACCTATCAGAAATCATATGATCATATTAATAGATGCTGAAAAAGCTTTTGACAAAATACAGCATCCATTCCTATTTTAAAACACTAGAGAATGTAGGAATAAATGGACTGTTCCTTAAAATAATTAGCAGTATCTATCTGAAACCATCAACAAGCATTATATTCAATGGGGAGAGGCTAGAGGCATTCCCAATAAGATCAGGGGTCAAACAAGGGTGCCCATTATCACCACTACTATGCAATATTGTATTAGAAATGTTAGCATCAGCAATTAGAGAAGAAAAAGAAATTGAAGGAATTAGAATTGGGAAGGACGAGACAAAACTCTCATTCTTCGCAGATGACATGATGGTCTACCTAGAGAATCCCAAGAAATCATCTAAAAAACTATTGGAAACAATTAGCAATTTTAGCAAAGTTGCAGGTTATAAAATAAACACTCATAAATCCTCAACTTTTCTATATATGTCTAGCAAGAAACAGCAGGAAGAGCTAGAAAGCAAAATCCCATTCAAAGTAACCTCAGACAATGTAAAATATTTGGGAGTCTATTTGCCAAGACAGACTCAGAGTCTTTTTGAAAACAATTATAAAACACTTCTCACACAAATTAAATCAGATTTAAATAACTGGACAAATATCAACTGCTCATGGATAGGGAGAGCTAATATAATAAAAATGACAATTCTACCAAAACTAAACTATCTGTTTAGTGTCCTACCAACCAAAATTCCAAAAAATTACTTTAATGAGTTAGAAAAAATTGTAAGTAAATTCATATGGAGAAATAAAAAGTCAAGAATTGCCAGGAGCTTAATGAAAAAAATGCAAACAAAGGTGGCTTAGCACTACCCAATCTAAAATTATATTATAAAGCATCAGTCATCAAAACTGTTTGGTATTGGCTAAGAAATAGAGTGGTGGACCAGTGGAATAGACTAGGTGTAAAAGCAGGAGAGGATTATAGTAATCTGCTGTTTGATAAACCCAAAGAGTCAGGCCATTGGGATAAAAACTCCCTCTTTGATAAAAACTGCTGGGATAATTGGAAGTTAGTATGGAAGAAACTTAGATTAGACCACACCCTTTACCAAGATAAGATCCAAATGGTTACAGGACATAGACATAAAAAAAATACTATAAGCAAATTGGAAGATCAAGGACTAGTCTACCTGTCAGATCTATGGAAAGGTGAACAGTTTATGACTAGGGAAGAGTTGGAGAACATCACTAAAAACCAATTAGATGATTTCGATTACGTTAAATTAAAAAGCTTTTGCACAGATAAAACCAATGTAATCAAGATCAAAAGAAAAGTAGTAAATTGGGAAACAATCTTTACAACTAATGATTCTGACAAAGGACTCATTTCTAAAATATATAGAGAACTGAGTCATATTTTTAAAACAAAAATCCATTCCCTAATTGACAAATGGTCAAAGGATATGCAAAGGCAATTTACAGATGAGGAGATCAAAGTAATCCATAGCCATATGAAAAAATGCTCTAAATCATTAATTATTAGAGAAATGCAAATTAAAGCTTCTCTGAGGTACCACCTCACACTTCTCAGATTGGCCAGTATGACCAGGAAGGATATTGATCATTGTTGGAAGGGATGTGGGAAATCTGGGACACTGTTACACTGTTGGTGGAGCTGTGAACTCATCCAACCCTTCTGGAGAGATATTTGGAACTATGCCCAAAGGGCAACAAAAATGTGCATACCCTTTGACCCAGCAATACCACTACTGGGTCTATACCGTGAAGAGATGAGGAAAAAGGGTAAAAACATTACTTGTACAAAAATATTTATAGCAGCCCTGTTTGTGGTGGCAAAGAATTGGAAATCCAATAAATGTCCTTCAACTGGGGAATGGCTTAGCAAACTGTGGTATATGTATGTCATGGAACACTACTCTTCTATTAGAAACCAGGAGGGATGGGATTTCAGGGAAACCTGGAGGGATTTGCATGAACTGATGTTGAGTGAGATGAGCAGAACCAGAAAAACACTGTACACCCTAACAGCAACATGGGAGTGATGTTCAACCTTGAAGGACTTGCTCATCCCATCAGTACAACAATTGGGAACAATTTTGGGCTGTCTGCAAAGGAGAGTACCACCTGTATCCAGATAAGGAGCTGTGGGGTTTGAACAAAGTACAAGGACTATTCCCTTTAATTTGGAAAAAAAACACATCTTATTGTCTGATCTTGTTATCCCTGAGAATTCTATTCTCTTTAAGCATATGATTTCTCTCTCATCACACCCAAATTGGATCAAGGTAAAACATGGAAACAAAGTAAAGACTGATGGAGTTCTATCTGTAGGGTGGGGGTGGGGGAGGAAAGCAAGATTGGGGGAAAATTGTAAAACTCAAATAATATCTTTAATAAAAAAAAATAGATCTTTAAAAAAAGAAATTCAGAAAACTAAGGGAGAGATTAATAAAATGGAAAGCAAGAAAACTATTTATCTCATAAATGAAACTGAGTGTTGCTTTTTGAAAAAAACAATAAAATAGACAAACCTCTGGTTAATCTGATAAAAAAAAGAAAGAAGAAAATCCAATTACCAATATCAAAAATGAAAAGGGTGAACTAACCACCAATGAGGAGGAAATTAAAGAGATAATTAGGAGCTAATTTGGTGAACTGTATGCCAATAAATTGGATAATTTGAGTGAAATGGATGGATATTTATAAAAATACAAACTGACCAGATTAACAGAAGAGAAAAAAATTAGTTAAATAACCCCATTTCAAAAAAATAACTTGAAGAAACCATCAATAAACTCTCTAAGAAAATGTCTGCAGTTTCAGATGAATTTACAAGTGAATTCTACCAAACATTTAAAGAACAATTAATTCCTATTCTACATAAACTATTTTTAAAAACATGATACTGAAACCTAAACCAGGAAGATCCAAAATAGACAAAGAAAATTACAGATCAATCTCCCTAATGAATATTGATGCAAAAATATTAAATAAAATTTTAGCAATGAGACTATAGTAAGGCAGGGATGGTTCAACATTAGGAAAATACTTAACATAGTTAAACATATCAATTGCAAAACTAACAGAAATCATATGATTATTTCAATAGATGCTGAAAAAGCCTTGAATAAAATACAACATTCATTCCTAATTAAAATCATTATAAAGTTTAGGAATAAAAGGTGTTTTCCTTAAAATAATAAAAATGATAGCTATGTAAAACCATCAAAAAATATTATATTTAATGGCAATAAACTCAAACAATTTCCAATAAATTCAGGGGTAAAACAAGAGTTCCCATTATCACCATTATTATTCAATATAGTATTGGAAATGTTAGCAGTAGCAATAAGAAAAGAAAAAGAAATTGAAGGAATCATAATTGACAATGAGGAAGCAAAACTTTCACTCTTTGCAGATATGTTATAACTAGAGAACCTGAGAAAATCATCTAAAAATCTCCTTGAAACAATTAACAAATTTAGAAAAATAGCAGGACAGAAAATAAACCCACATAAATCATCACAAACAACCCCCCCCCAAAGCAAGAGACAGAAAGAGAAATTCCATTTAAAGATAACATTAAATACTTGGGAATCTACCTCCCAAGACAAACCCAGAAACTGTATGAATATAATTATAAAGCACTCCTCACCCAAATAAAGTCAGATCTATATAATTGGAAAAATGTCAAAAGCCTATGGTTAGGTTGAGCTAATATAATAAAAATGACAGTTCTACCCAAATTCAATTATTTATTCAGTGCCATTCCAATCAAACTGCCAAATATCTACTTTACTGAGCTAGAAAAAATAGCAACAAAATTCATCTGGAGCAACAAAAGAGCAAGAATAGCAAGGGAACTGATGAAAAAAATATAAATGAAGTTGGCCTAGCACTACCAGATCTAAAACTATACTATAAAGCAGCAGTCATCAAAACTGCCTGGTAGTGGTTAAGAAATAAGACTAATGGGGGGCGGAGCCAAGAAAGGGGACAAGAAAGGATCTATTCTTAGGCACTCTCTGATAAAACTTCTAAGCTAAGGACTCTAACTAAATTTTCGAGACACAGAACCCACAAAGGGACCCAGTGAGGCAGTTCTCTTACTCAAGGTAACCTGGAAAAGAGGAGAAAGGCTCTGCTCCCCGGGGTCGGAGGGGAGGCTGGCCAAAAGGGTGGCCCCCTAGAGCCTTCAGCCTCTGGGAGGCAGCCCCAGGGTGCTGAGAGCCCCAGCTCACAGCAGCGGGGGAGTCTCCTGAGCTGCACCCCGGGGAGCACCAGGCACAAAGTGGGGGAACAGCAGGGGACCTCTGCCAGAGCAAGCACGTAGAGCCCAGCCCTCAAGGCACATAGCAAGCAGTGGCCAGCACAGCCCAGATCCAGGAAACAGAAGCAGGCAGAGCCCATAAGCAGGAGCCCCCAGGGCATGAGTCCATTGAATCTAGGGAGGGGAGTGAAGAAAAACTGCAGAGCTCTATCCTCTGCCTCTGGAACAGGACTCTGGGGCTCTGACCACATTCAGATCCTGATCCCAGTCTAGGCCCCCCATAGAACAGCAGACCCCCCCCCACATCAGCCCCGTGGCAAAGAGGTTGCATATGGTCATTCACAGACCAGGAGGGAGGTCAGAGCCACACACACTGAGATCCTTGTGGGAGTGTCCCAAAAGCTCAGGAAGCACCCCCAAAACAGGCCCAGGCTGGGAAAATGAGCAAGCAGAGAAATAAGAGGAACACCATTGAGAAATATTTTGCAAATGAGCCCAAGAAGGATCAAAACACTCAGTCTGAAGATGAGGAAGCACAAGCTCCTGCATCTAAAGACTCCAAGAAAAACAGAAATTGGGCTCCGGCTATGACAGAGCTCAAAAGAGACTTTGAAAATCAAATGAGAGAGTTAGAAGAAAAACTGGGAAAAGAAATGAGAGAGATGCAGGAAAAACAAGAAAATGAAGTCAGCAGCTTAGTCAAGGAAATCCAAAAAATGCTGAAGAAAATAGCATGCTAAAAACCAGCTTAGGTCAAATGGATAAAACAGTTCAAAAGGTTATTAAGGAGAAGAATGCTTTATAAAGCAAAATTGGCCAGATGGAAAAAGAGATAAGAAAACTCTCTGAGGAAAACAAATCCTTCAGACAAAGAATAGAATTCAGGGAGATTGATGAATTTATCAGAAATCAGGAATCAACACTTCAAAACCAAAAAAATGAAAAGTTAGAAGAAAATGTGAAATATCTCATTGAAAAAACAACTGGTATGGAAAACAGACTTAGGAAAGATAATTTAAAAATTATTGGAATACCTGAAAGTCATGATCAGGAAAAGAGCCTTGACAGCATTTTCAAAGAATTACTACAGGAAAATTGCCCTAATATCCTAGAAGCAGAGGGCAAAATAGAAATGGAGAGAATCCACCAATACCCCTGAGAAAGAGATCCCCCCCAAACCAAGGAATATTATAGCCAAGTTCCAGAACTCCCAAGTCAAAGAGAAAATATTACAAGCAGCCAGAAGGACACAGTTCAAATATCATGGAGCTGCAGTCAGGATCACACAGGACTTAGAAGCAACTACATTGGAAGCTGGTAGGGCTTGGAATAAAATATACTGGAAGGCAAAAGAGCTTAGAATGCAGCCAAGAATGAACTACCCAGCAAGGCTGAATGTCCTCTTCCAGAGAAAAAGATGGACTTTCAATGAACCAGGGAATTTCAAATGTTCCTGTTGGAATGGCCAGAGCTGAACAGAAGGTTTGATCTTCAGATACAGGACTCAGGTGAAGCATAGAGAGTAGAGAAGGGGAAAATATGAGGGACTTAATGATGATGAACTGCATGTATTCCTGCATAGAAAAATGACACTGATAATACTCATATGAACCTTCTCAGTTAATAAAGCAGGTAGCAAGAGCTTTTATAGTTGAAGCACAGGAGAAAGTTGAATTTGAAGATAAAATATGGTGTAAAAATGGAGTCAATAGAAAAAAGGGGAAATGTAATGGGAGAAAGAAAAAGGAGAGGGGGAATAGGCCAAGATATTTCATATAATAAGATTGTTCTTTATTACAACGAGCTATTGCAATGATATGGAAGGGGGGAGGCAAGGGGGAATGAGGGAACTTTTGTTCTCATCAGAGGTGGCTAGGAGAGGAAACAGCATATATACTCAATGGGGTATAGACATCTAGAGTAAGAAGTGGGGGGAGCAGGGGGAAGGGGTGGGGATGTGAATAAAGGAGGAGAGGATGGACCATGGGTGGGGGGAGAGTGGTCAGATATAATACATTTTCTTTTTTACTTCTTGCAAGGGGCTGGGATTGGATGGCCTATTTGGGACCATAGGGCCAGGTGGATGCTAGGCCTAAGGGGTGGTAGGGGGGCTCAGGGCCTCTTCTCCCCAGGACCAGGGATCTGTCTGCTGCGCCAGTCAGTCAGCCTACAGCAGAGTCGGAGTGAAAGGAGAGAGAAAATATAGTACATGGTAGTGGAGAAATAAGAAAGGAGGGAGTCACAATCAGCAATGGCAATGTTGGAAAAATATAGAAGTAACTTTTGTGATGGACTTACCATAAAGAATGTGATCCAGCCATGACAGAGTTGTTGGTGTTGGAACAAAGACTGAAGCACATTTTATTTTTATTATTATTATTATTATTATTATTATTATTTGGGGGAGAGTACAGGGCAAATGGGGCTGGGTGGCTTACCTGGAGATGCATAGCAGGGTGATCGGTGGTTGTCTGAGGCTGGATTTGGACCTGGGTGCTCCTGGCTCAAGGGCCAATGCTCTGCCCACCACCCAACCACCCCTACTATTATTACTATTTCATTTTATTTTGGGTCTTTTTTTTCTTCTTTTTGGTTTTTGCAGGGCAGTGGGGATCAGGTGGCTTGCATGTCACATGGCTGGGTGATTTTTGGGTCTACGGGGCTGGATATGGGCTTGGGTTCTTGTGGCTCCAGGGCTGGTGCTTTGTCCATTGTACCACCTGGCCATACTTACAATTATTACTATTTTTTTTATTTTAATTTTTTCTCCCCTTTACTTTATCGCTCAAGTAAATCTATATTTATGAGGGGGAGGGGATATTTCGTTTACTCTTAAACAAGTATATTTTATTAATGTAAAAAAATTGTACAAAATGAGAATAAAAAAATAAAATATTAAAAAAATAAATAAACAAAGACTAATGGATCAATGGATTAGGATAGGTTCAGAAGAAACTGCAGTAAATGACTACAGCAATCTTCTATTTGACTAACCCAAAGACATCAGTCTCTGGGATAAGAACTCACTATCTGACAAAAAGTTGTTGGGAAAACTGGAAAATAGTATGGCAAAAACAAGGCATAGATCCACATCTCACACCCTATACAAAATTAAGGTCAAAAGTGGTAAAGGATTTAGACATTAAGAGTGATACCATAGATAAATTAATAGGCAAAAAAATACTCTATCTGATCTATGGAAAGTTATGACCAAACAAGAATTAGAGCACATTATAAACTGCAAAATGAATGATTTTGATTATATTAAATTAAAAAGGTTTTTCACTTATAAAATGAATGCTGCTAAAATTAGAAGAAAAGCAGAAAGCTGGGAAACTGATAAAGCTCTCATTTCTTAAATATATAGATGATTGCATCAAATTTATAAGATCACAAGTAATTCTCCATTTGATAAATGATCAAAGGATATGAACAGACAGTTTTCAAATGAAGAAATTAAAGTTATATATGTATATATATGCATATAAAAAATACTCCAAATCATTATTGATTTGAGAAATGCAAATTAAAACAACAATGAGGTATCATCTCACACCTATTAGATTAGCCAAGATGAGAAAAAGGGAAAATGATCAATGTTGGAGAAGTTTTGGGAGGAATGGGACATTGATGTATTGCTGGTGGAGTTGTGAACTGATACAACCTTTCTGGAGAATAATATGCAACTATGCCCAAAGAGCAATAAAAATGTTTATACTCTTTGACTCAGTAATTCCTATTCTAGGTGTATATCCAGAAGAAATTGTAGAAAAATTGGAAAAGACCTACATGTTCCAAAATATTCATAGCAGTTCTTTTTATAGTGGCAAAGAGTTGGAAATTGAAGGGATGCCCATCAATTGGGGAATGGATAGACAAGTTATGGTACATGAATACTATGGAATATTATTGTTCTATTAAAAAAAAAACATGAATGTTCTAACTTTAGAGAAGCATGGAATGATTTACAGGATCCGATGCTGAGAGAAGGGCGTAGAATCAAGAGAATAATGTACACATCAGCAACATTATGAGATGAACAACCTTGATTGAAAGCAGCTCCTCTTGACAGTTCAGAGAGCTAAGACAACTGTATTTAACTGGTTGTGGACTATACTATCCCCAACCGGAGGAAGAAAAACAAAACAAAACAAAACTAACATAAAAAAACACTTTATAAAAATTATCATATATATATATATATATATATATATATATATATATATATATATATATATATATATATCTTCCTTCCCTCAATCTTAATTCATCATGCCAAAAATTACTAATTTGTAAATATGTTTATCAAAATTTGTACGTAAAATGCTAACCTGACAGTTCCCTGCTGAGGGCGGGGGGGGAGGGAGGGGGGAAGGAAATTTTGTAATTTGGAAATATGCATGTGCAAATGGATAAAAAATAAATTTTAAAATGAACTCACCAAAAGTTTAAAAAACACCAAAAAAAGTATGCAGACATAACCTTATAAGGGATAGAGTTATAAAAGTAAAAATAAAGTAAATAAAAGATTAAGGGTAAAAAACAATAACCATCAATTGTAAATTATTTTTCATTTTTATAATATCTTTTTTTGAGACTTGATTAAGCAGGCATAGAGGGTATGTTCAAAAAAGACACATGGAAGAATCAGGTAAACTTCCAAGGATGATTTTCCATAAAATACCATAGAAATAAAATTTCTATGGATACAAATGCTAGAGATATAGGGATTATAAAATGCTGCTGTTTATTAAATGAAAGTATTGATTTAAAGAGCAAAGTACAATCTTGAAGACTTTATCCAAAGTGACTGAAACACAAATCAGAATCACAGAATAAAAAAAAATGAAATTACTGCAAAAATTTTATTCATTGAGCTACTTCAATTGTTATTAATCAAGGAATTAAAAGGGATAAATGATCAAAGGATTATTGCCAGCAACCCCAATCCCCACCCTGCCCTCAGATCACTGCTTTGTTGTTGCAGACAGGCTTGCACAGCACAATGAAACTATGAGCTATGTTGTCCTGGGTTATCCAGGTCATAGTGGAGAATTCTGACAAAAGGTGATCCACTGGAGAAGGAAAGGGCAAATCAGTCCAATCTCCTTGCCAAGAAATCCCCATGGGCAGTATTAAAAAACAAAAGAGATGACATCAGAAGTTGATTCCCTCACATCAGAAGGTAGTGTCAAGTATCTATTGGGGAAAGAGTAGAAACATATAATGACAATATTAATGAAACATCTGGGTCAGAGACAAAGGGAAGCTCAGCTGAGAATGTGTCTGTGACAAATGAAAAACCCAATGCTGTAAAGATTTATAATGCATAAGAACTTGGAATACAGGATCTACAAATCAAGGTAAGCTGGATGTGATCAAACAGGAATTGGAAAGATTAAACAACATCTTGGGTGTCAGTAAACTTAAACAGATAGAATTGAGTGAATTTAGTTCATATATAATCTCAAAAATGACCAAATATTACCTGTTCAACACCGGAGTCATAGAAATCTATGCTCCAACCATTGATACCAAAGAGACCAAAACTGGTCAGTTCTATAAATATCTATAATACCTAGAAATTACATCCCCCCAAAAAATATCACATCATAGCGATTGGAATGCTAAGTAAAAAATGAAAAAGTAATTTGAATAATGGGCAAAGTTTGATTTTGGAATACAAAATAAAGCAGGGCAGAAAACAAGAGAGATTTGGGAAGATAACTTATTGGTCATGACAAACACTTCTTTTCAATAATTGTAAAGGCAGCTCTACATATGGACGTGATTAGATGGTCAATATTGAAATCAGATTGATTATATACTTCACGGCCAAAGGTGGAGAAGCTCTATACAGTCAGTTAAAAAAAACTGGAGCTGACTAATGCTTAGATAATAAATTTCTTATTGTGAAATTCAGATTAAAAAGAAAAAAGTAGGGGAAAACATCAACAATATAGATAGGACCTAAATAATATCCCTTATGAATAGGAAAAGAAAATGATGAACAGATTTAAGGGATTTGTTTTCTAAGAGTATCAGAAGACCATGGACAGAGCTTTTCAATATAATATAGGAAGCAGCAACAAAAAAAAATCATTCTAAAGGGGAAAAAAGATCAAGAAAGTAAAATGGCTTTCTGATGAGGTTTTACAAATAGCTAGAAGAAGAAAGGAAGCAAAGGTAGAGGAGAAAGAGAAAGATATACTCAACTGGAATCAGAATTTCAGAGACTAGCAAGGAGGGATGTGAAGGGGAGCAATACAAAGAAATAGAAGAAAAGAATATAATGGGAAAGACAAGCAATGTTTTCAAGAATTTTAGAGATATCAAGTGAAAGTGATATAAAAATGAGCATGATAACAAAGAAACCCAAAGTGGGGGATTTAGAGATTAAGAGGAGATAGCAAGAATACACAAAAGAATAAGAAAGCTCTTAACATCATTAATAACTATGCCACTTATAGGTCAACAAGGTTCACTTAAGATTCTGCAAAATTCTGGCAAAGATGGTGGAGAGAATACAGGCACTGTGCTAAGGTTTCCTGGTTTCCCCACAGAAATAGTATGAAAGAAACTTCTTAACAGAAATCCTATTGACAAAACCCAAAAAAGAGAAGCTAGGAGAAGAATACCTACTTATAAGGTCTGTCTTCTGAGATCTTGGGTGAACCATGGGGCAGGAAGCAGAGAGCTAGTGGGGGCAGGGTGAGAGCCGGACTAACCTAAGATCAGCCAGAGGCTTGATCGTGGGAGTGGAGGTC
The DNA here is from genome assembly GCF_037893015.1 of Macrotis lagotis. NCBI lineage: Eukaryota > Metazoa > Chordata > Mammalia > Peramelemorphia > Peramelidae > Macrotis > Macrotis lagotis. Next base: position 52,437,015 of record NC_133663.1, on the reverse strand, counting down.
TGGGGGGCCCAAGCACAGAGAGCTGCAGAGTACAGCCGGCCATTGATCCACTCAGCTTGGGGCATGAGCTCCATACTTTCAGTGGAATCCTCTTCCCAGAACAAACATAGTAACAGTCTCCCCCACTCTCCCCCCTCACCATGCTCAGGCCCAGTTGTAGGCAGAGCTCCCAGTTGAAAAGGAGATTGACATTCTAGAACCAGGGCACAGCCACATTGTTCAAGGATAATTCAGACCTGCTGCTGTTCTTACCCCCTCCAGGCTGAGGGAGAGGGCCTCAAATCAAGATCACAGACACTTCTGAGAAAGCAACTAGCACCCTGTACTGGTTGGCCCACTTGGAGTTACTAAACTCAGTGATGACCAAATACTCTAGGAACCTCAACAACCTCTCCCCCCAGATCGTAGGAAAATGAAGAAAGGCCATAAGAAGGGGGGGGAGGTCTGTAGAAAACTATCTAGATGGTAAAGACCATGAATAAGAGATCTAGAACCTCTGATGAGAATATGAATTGCTCTCCAGCCCAGAAAGACTTCCTAGAAGAAATCAGGAAGGAGTTTAAAAAATCAATTGGAGGGGGTGGCTAAGTGGCGCAGTAGATGGAGCACTGGCCTTGGAGTCAAGAGTTACCTGAGGGAAGCGGAGCACGGGCGCGTGCTGCCGCCGCCCCCAGCTCCCTCAGGCTCTCTCGGCCATGGCCCCCGGTGGATGGCCCAGCAGCTCCGCGGCCCGTAGCCATGCCCTGTCACAACCAGCAGCTGGTCCCCCCGGGGGCGGTGGGAGCCGCAGCCACCGCCTCCCTGTGCCCCGAACCGCCAGAAGCCTGCAAAAGGCCCAGCCAGGAGCTGGCCGGGGGCCGGCCAAGCCGGCCTGGGCCAACGGCGCCGTGGTCAGGCCGGCCGGGGACGGTGCCGAGGGCCCCCAGCAGGGGAAGGGGCCCCCCAAGGTGGAGGAGGGCGAACCACAGGAGTCCTCCTGCCCGCTGGGCCCGCAGCTCAAGCTGCTCCCCATGAACGACCAGATCTGGGAGCTCCAGACCATCATCTTGGACAAGACAGCCAGTCGAGGGGACTTCATGTTTTCTGCGGACCGTTTGATTAGGCTTGTTGTGGAAGAGGGGCTGAATCAGCTGCCGTACAAAGAGTGCACAGTGACCACTCCGACAGGTTATAAGTATGAAGGAGTGAAATTTGAGAAGGGGAATTGTGGGGTCAGCATAATGAGAAGCGGAGAGGCCATGGAGCAGGGTTTGCGGGACTGCTGCCGCTCAATCCGAATCGGAAAGATTCTGATCCAGAGTGATGAGGAGACCCAAAGAGTCAAGGTCTATTATGCCAAGTTCCCCCCAGACATTTATTGGAGAAAAGTCCTACTGATGTATCCAATTCTAAGCACTGGAAATACTGTCACTGAGGCTGTAAAAGTCCTTATAGAGCACGGTGTTCAACCCAATTTCATCATTGTCCTTAGTCTCTTTTCTACTCTTCATGGTGCTACGTCGATCATTCAGGAGTTCCCAGACATCACCATTTTAACCACAGAGGTCCATTCTGTTGCACCAACACATTTTGGACAGAAGTATTTTGGAACAGATTAACTTCAAGGAAAACTTAGTTTCCCTATATGATATTATAAGAGTGTACCAAGTTTCCTCTTGTCCCATTTTGGTTGGGGAATGGGATGAGACAATGCAAATGGAGGGGCTATTTAAATGAATTTCTCTTTCTGGGCCAAACAGAAAATATTGGTGGTATCTTCATTTAATTTGGGTTTTTTTGACCATTGGAACCAAGTGCAGTAATAAGGCACACTCAGCTCTTAGAATTCATGGGAATTTTAATAATGTGCTTATGCAAATTAACGGACTCTTCAATGAATTAATGTATTCTCTAGTTTCTGAACTGCCCTGCTCTGAAGTTTCTTGTAGTTAGAAATAAAACCAAGAAGTCAGTTCTCTAAGACCCATTGGGATTTGCTTTGTGTTCTGTATGCTTTTTGCTCCCCTGGGGTGTGTGTGTGTGTGTGTGTGTGTGTGTGTGTGTGTGTGTGTGCCTGCACACGTGTGTATGGGCTAAGCCCACTTTCCACCTTCTTCTATTCTTCACTTTCCCAGTTTTGGCTTTTTCTGGTGACTCATAAACAAAACTGAATGCCTCTGGAATTTTTCATTTTCTTTCCCATCCAGCTGGCAGACCCAAGATGTGGGCCCTAGAATGTGTGCTTGACTTTTCAGTTGGTCCATCTTTTCTCTCTGTGGCTCGTTTCCCCAGCAATGCGTACCTGGCTGGGTAGTGAAGGAAAAGGGGGCCATTTTGGCAACTGGGCTGGAGCAGTGACCCCCCCCCCCCCACCACTGACCACCCCAGGGAAGACAGAATGGCGACACAGGAGGGCTAAATACAGTTAAATACCATCCATCCAGAGAAAGGAAATGATGGTTGGGTGTGAGTGGGGCAGGGTAGGGGGTGGTCGCAGACAGAATGGTTTTTTGCTTGGTCTTTTAGCCAATAAGTAAATTAAAATGATGTGATTCATATTGATGATTTTTAACTAGGAGACTAGGACCTGGAAAAGTCATTTGGCAAGTTTTGTCGATTGTAATGTGCCGAAATGGGACAAAAGAAGGCCATGCTTTGTATAATCCCAATAATTTGTGGGTGTTGCTATTCTGGCTTCCCAAATGGAGAAAGAATCATTTTTGAAACAAAAGCTTCTTGGTCAATTGCTTGTAAAAACCTGTACCCTATTTTGCATTGATATTTTAAAAAAACAATTCTAAAAAAAAAGAGTTACCTGAGTTCAAATCCAGCCTCAGACACTTAATAATTACCTAGCCGTGTGGCCTTGGGCAAGCCACTTAACCCCAATTGCCTTGAAAAAATCTAAAAAGAAATCAATTGGAAAAAGAAACTCAAGAAAAAAAGGAACACCTGGAAAAAGAAAATTGACATCTCACAACAAGAACACAAATCCTTGGAAAATACAATTGGACAAATACAAAAAGAAAATAATTCTCTCAAAACCTCAATTAGTCAAATGGAAGTCTTTCAAAAATAGAATTGACCAAGTGTAAAAGGAGTTGCAAAAGGTAAATGAAGAAAATTCTTCTCTAAAAAAAAGAACAGACACTGTGGAAACTAATGACTTCATGAGACAACAAGAATATGTTAAACAAAACCAAAAAAAAATTGAAAAAAATAGAAGAAAATGTAAAATACCTCATTGGCAAATCTACTGACCTCACAAATAGAATGAGGAGAGACAACATAAGAATCATTGGGCTTTCTGAAAACATTTAGTGATGGAAAACTGACCTGATATTATGGAACCAGAGGACAAAATAGTTATTGAAAGAATACATCAATCCCCTCTGAGAAGGGATACTAAGATGAAAATGCCAAGGAATATTGTAGCCAAATTCCAGAATTATCAGATAAAAGAGAAAATCCTACAAGTAGCCAGAAAGAAACAATTTAGATACCAAGGAGCCACAGTAAGGATTACACAGGAACTGGCTGCATTAGCATTAAGGGATGTAAGGGCCTGGAATTCGATATTCCAAAGAGCAAGGGGGCTTGGAATGCAGCCAAGAATCCACTATCCAGGAAAACTGAGACTTCTCTTCCAGGGGAAAAGATGGACATTTAACAAAATGGGAGACTTTCAACATTTCCTGATGAAAAGACCAGAGCTAAATATAAAATTTGGACATCAAAAAGGAGGCTCAAGAGACACAGGAAAAGGTTAAAAAAAGGTAAAGAAAAAAAACTGCTATCCAATAAGATGAAACTGGCTATATCCCCACATGGGAGAAAGATTTTCTCATAACTCTATTAAAGAGAATATACTTAGCCAAACATAATGGACACTAATGACTTTTCTGTGACTCAGATGGAATGATTTCCAAACAATACCTCCTTAAAAAAGGGGACAGTAAAGTGACAGGAGGATGGAGGAAATTGTATGGGGTGAATCACATTACATAAAGAGGTACAAAGGACCTACTGCAATAGAGGTGAAGAAAGGAGGAGGGGAGAATGGTCTGAATCTTACTTTCATCTGATCAGACCTGCTGCTGTTCTTACCCCCTCCAGGCCGAGGGAGAAGGCCTCAAATCAAGATCACAGACACTTCTGAGAAAGCAACTAGCACCCTGTACTAGTTGGCCCACTTGGAGTTACTAAACTCAGTGATGAACAAATACTCTAGGAACCTCAAAAGCCTCTCCCCCCAGATCCTAGGAAAATGAAGAAAGGCCATAAGAAGGGGTGTGTGTCTGTAGATAATGAAGCAATTTCAATATTAATTATGTATGCACAAAGTAATATAGCATCCAAATTTTTAGAGAAGTTGAATGAGTTACAGGATGTCATAGACAGCAAAACTCTACTGGTGGGAGACCTGAACCTCCTGCTCTTAGATTTAGATAAATCCAAACATAAAATGAGGAAGTTAAGGAGGTAAATAGAATATTAGAAAACCTAGACATGATAGACCTTTGGAGAAAGTTGAATGGGGACATAAAGGAATATACTTTTTTTCCCCAGTAGTACATGGTACTTACACAGAAATTGACCATGTACTAGGTCATAAAAATCTAATAATCAAATGCAGGAAGGCAGAAATAGTGAATACATCCTTCTCAGATCATAATGCAATAAAAAACTCATGCCATAGTGGGCTAGGGAGAGATAGACCTAAAACTAATTGGAAACTAAATAACCTAATTTTAAAGAAGAAAGGGATCAAATGAAAAATTATAGAATCAATGATTTCATCCCAGATAATGATAATAATGAGACAACATAAAAACTTATGGGATACAGCCAAGGCAATTGTTAGGGAATATATTACATCTTCAAATGCTTACATGAATAAATTGGACAAAGAGGAAATCAATGAACTAAATATGCAACTAAAAAATTGAGAAAGAACAAATTGAAACCCCCCCAATTAAAACTAAATTAGAAATTCTAAAAATTAGAGAAATTAATAAAATTGAAAGCAAGAAAACTATTGAATTAATAAATAAAAAAGTTGCTTTTATGAAAAACAATAAAATTGACAAAACGCTGGTTAATTTGATTAAAAAAGTAGAAAACCAAATTAACAGTATCATAAACGAAAAAAGATGAACTTACTACCAATGAGGAGGAAATTAAACTAATAATACAGAATTATTTTGCCCACTATATGCTAATAAATTTGATAATCTAAGTGAAATGAATATTTACAAAATATAAGTTGCCCGGGTTAAATGAAGAAGAAATTAAATATTTAAATAACACTATCTCAGAAAGAAATTCAACAAGCCATTATTGAAATCCCTAAGAAAAAATCTCCAGGGCCAGATGGATTCACAAGTGAATTCTATCAAATATTTAAGGAACAATTGGTTCGAATTCTATATAAACTCTTTAGCAAAATAGGTGAAGATGGAACTCTGCCTAACTCTTTCTATGACACCAATGTGGTGCTGATATCTAAACCAGGAAGAGTCAAAACAGAGAAAGAAAATTACAGACCTATCTCCCTAATGACTATTGATGTAAAAATCATAAAAAAATCTTAGCAAGGTGATTACAGCAAGTTATCACTAGGATAATACACAATACACCAAGCAGGATTTATCTCAGGAATGCAAGGTTGATTCAATATTAGGAAAATTGTTAGTTTAATTAACTATATCAATAACAAACCTATCAGAAATCATATGATTATCTCAACAGATGCTGAAAAAGCCTCTGACAAAATACAACACCAATTCTAAAAAACACTAGAGAGTATAGGAATAAATGGATTTTTCCTTAGAATGATTAGCAGTACCTAACTGAAACCATCAACAAGCAATGGGGATAAGCTAGAGGCATTCCCAATAAGGTCAGGAGAGAAACAAGGATGCCTGTTATCCCCACTACTATTCAATATTGTGTTAGAAATGGTAGCTTCAGCAATAAGAAAAGAGAGAGAGAAAAACAAAGGAATTAGAATTGGGAAGGCAGAATCAAAACTCTCACTCTTTGCAGATGACATGATGGTATACCTAGATAATCCTAAAAAAAATCACCTAAAGAACTACTAGAAACAATGAGCAACTTTAGCAAAATGGCAGGATCTAAAATAAACCCTCATAAATCCTCAGCATTTCTCTATATTAACAGCAAGATACAGTAGCAAGAGCTACAAAGAGAAATCCCATTCAAAATAACTTCAGACAATATAAAATACTTGCGAGTCTACCTGCCAAGCCAGACTCAGAAACTCTATGAAAACAACTACAAAACACTTCTTTCACAAATAAAATAAAATTGAAAAACTGGGCAAATATCAACTGTTTATGGATAGGACAAGCTAACATAATAAAAATGACAATTCTACCAAAATTAAACTACTTATTTAGTGCCCTACCAATCAAAATTCCAAAAAACTACTTTAATGAGTTAGAAAAAAATTGTATAAATAAATTCATATGGAGAAATAAAAACTCAAGAATTGCCAGGGATTTAATGAAAAAAAAAGTACAAAAGAAGGTGGCCTAGACCTACCAGATCTAAAATTATTTTATAAAGCATCAATCATCCAAACTGCCTGGAATTGTCTAAGAAATAGTTTGGTAGATCAGTGGAATAGACTAGATGCAATAGCAGGAAATGATTATAGTAATCTGCTGTTTGATAATCCCAAAGAGTCCAGCTTTGGGGATAAAACTTCTCTCTTCCCTAAACGCTATTGGGAAAATTGGAAGTTAGTATGGCATAAACTGGGATTACACCAATACTTTACACCTTATACCAAGATAAGATCGAAATGAATACAGGATTTGGACATAAAAGACAATATTATAAGCAAACTAGGAGATCAAGGAATAGTTTACCTATCAGATCTATGGAAAGGGAAGCAGTTTATGATCAAAGAAAAGATGGAGAACATCATTAAAGACAAAACTAGATAATTTTGATTACGTTAAATTAAAAAGCTTTTGCACAGACAAAACCACAGTAACCAAGATCAAAAGAATGTAGTAAACTGGGGAACAATTTGTATAACTGGCATTTCTGACGAAGGACTCATTTCTAAAAAATGTAGAGAACTGAGTCAAATTTATAAAAAAAAGCCACTCCTCAATTGACAAATGGTCAAAGGTTAAGAGGAAGCAATTAACAGATGAGGAAATCAAAGCTATCCATAGTCATGTGAAAAATAGCTCTAAATCATTAGTTATTAGAGAAATGCAAATTAAAGCATCTCTAAGGTACCACCTCACACCTCTCAGACTAGCCAATATGACTAGAAAGGACAATGATTAACATTGGAAGGGATGTGAGAAACCTGGGACACTGATGCATTGTTGATGGAGCTGTGAACTCATCCAACCTTTCTGAAGAGCAATTTGGAATTACACCCATCCAGCTTGTCCTATCCATAATGAGCATACCCTTTGATCCAGCAATATCACTACTGGGTATATACCCTGAAGATATCATGAAAAAGGGTAAAAATATCACTTGTACAAAAATACCCCTAGCATCCTATTTATGGTAGCAAAGAATTAGAGATTGGAATGTCTATCAATTGGGGAATGGCTGAACAAATTGTGGTCTAAGTACATATGTACGATATGTACATATTATTTTTTTTTTTAGATTTTTGCAAGGCAATGGGGTTAAGTGGCTTGCCCAAGGCCACACAGCTAGGTAATTATTAAGTGTCTGAGGCCAGATTTGAACTCAGGTACTCCTGACTCCAGGGCCGGTGCTCTATCCACTGCGCCACCGAGCCGCCTCTGTACATATTATTCCATTAGAAACCAGGAGAGATAAGAATTCAGAGAAGCCTGGAGGGACATGTATGAACTGATGCTGAGAGAGATGAGCAGAACAAGAAGAACATTGTACACCCTAATAGCAGCATGGGGTTGATGATCAACCTTAATGCATTTGCTCATTTCATAAGTACAACAATCAGGGACAATTCTGGGGTATCTGCAGTGAAGAATATCATCTGTAGCCAGAGAAAGAATTGTGGAGTTTGACCAAAGACCTTTATTTAAAAAAAAACCTTATCTTATTATGTAATCTTGCTATCTGATATTTTATGTTTTTCTTAAGGATATAGTTTCTCTCTCAACACATTCAATTTAGATCAATATGTAGTATGGAAACAATGTAAAGACTAACAGACTACCTTCTGTGGGGGTGGGTGGAGGGAAGCAAGATTTGGGCAAAAACTGTAAAATTCAAAAATAAATAAATTTAAAGAAAAAATAGATTCTGCAATCTAGACTTGTGAACTGGGGACCAAATTGTCAGCCTTCACTGGATTATAGAAAAGCCAAAGGAATTCCAGAAAAAATATATATACTTCTGCTTCTCTGACTACACCAAAGCCATCACAACAAAATGTAGCAAGTCCTCAAAGAGATGAAAGTACCCAATCATATCACTTTTTCTTGAGAAACATGTATGTGGATAATGTTGCTTCATGGAACAATTGATTGGAATAATAGTATGACAAGGCTATACATTGTCAGCCTATTTAACTTACATCATATGAAATGTCAGGCTGGATGAAATAAAAACTAGAATTAAGGTCACTGGCAGAAATAGCCATAATCTCAGATATACCACTTTTATGGCAGAAAGTAAAGAGGAATTAAGAAGCCTCTTGATGAGAGTGAAAGAGGAGGCTGTAAAAAATGCCTTGAAACTTAATATTAAAAAACCCCTCTAAGATCTTGGCAACTGGTCACAGCACTTCCTGGCAAATAGAGAAACAAATGGATGTGATGTTAGATGTCCTTAGGTTTAAAGATCATACAGGGGACAACTGCAGCCATGAAGTTAAAAGATGCTTACTCCTTGGAAGGAAAATTAAGGCAAATATAGACACATTACTAAAAAGCAGATACATCATCTTCCTGAAAAAGGTCCTTATAGTCAAAGCTATTGTTTTTCCAGTAGCAATGTATGACTGTGAGAGTTAAGCTATGAGGAAAGTTGAGCACCACAGAAGTGATGCCTTTGAATTAGGGTGTTGTAGAAGACTTTAGAAGATCCCTTGGAAAGCAAGGAGATCAAATCCATCAATGCTTAAAGAAATTAATTCAGGCTTTTCATTGGGAGATCAAACACTTAAGCTAAAGTATAAATACTTTGGCCACATAAGGAGAAGAGGACTAAATGTCAAAGATCCTGATGTTGGGAAAAATTTAAAGCAAAAGGAAAAAGGAACAGTGGAAGATATGAGATGGCTAGATTGTGTTAGAGAAGCTCTGAGAGATAGTTAGGAGGATAGTAGAACCTGGCATGCTATGGTCCCCATGGCCATGACTGAGTACATGACTGAACAACTAACTATAAAGATGCTTCTGAATATTATGAACAAATGTCCAAAAAATGTTTCCCTATAGTTGGCAAGATATAACAGAGGAAGAAATCTTGATAATATTTCCCTGATAAAGATATTATTTATAAGATATATAAGGAATTGATTCAAATTTATAAAGATAAGAACAATTTTTAAATTGGAAAATGGTCAAGGGATATTGATAGACTGTTCTCAGGGAAAGAAAACCAAATAAAACTATATCAAAAACAGGGGGCAGCCTAGGTGGAGTCAAGAGGACCTGAGTTTAAATCTAGATACTTAATTACCTAGCTGTGTGACCTTGGGCATGTCACTTAATCCCATTGCCTTAAATAAATATAATTTTTTAAAAATTGGAATTATGCCCTAAATGATACTAAACCAAGCATTTCCTTTGACCTATCAACAGTACTAGAACTATGATCTAGGAGGAAAAAAAACCCCAAAACTCCTATGTGCATAAAAATATAAGTAGCTCTTTTCATAATGAGTAAAGGGTACCCTTTAAATAGGGAATGATAAAAAAAATATGGTAAATGATAATGGAAATATTATTATGCTTTAAAAACTGAGTTTCAGAGAAACCTGAGATGGCGTGAATGATGTAATAAGTAAACAAATTTATACTATAACATGAATATTGTAAGAGTGAACAATTCTAAAAATTAAAAGCTCTGAATAATGGATGATCAACTGAATCTATTGGTTGATAAATGCTGCCTGCCTCATAATGAAAAGGTGACAGACTAATATGCAGAATAAGAAATATATTTTTGGATATGTCCAAAAATGGGCATTTGTTTTGCTTGGCTGTTTATATAAGAGCTTTGTATTTTTTCTCTAGTGGGAGGTGGGGAGAGGTAGGAGGGAGGGAAAAGTAATACTTCATGTTCTGAAAACTTCTATAATTAGATCACTGAATATACTGTAATAGTTTATAAGGACAATCATGTCACAAGTTAATACTGGAGAATAAATGAAAATGCCCATATATATTTTTAATTAAATGAGACAATGTAAAGAAAATAATTCCTGTGTGCAAATAACTTCAGAGATAGTTTCTATTTTAATTATTATAAATATATATATATATATATATATATAATTTGTATCCACAATGTAGTTTTTCTACTGTAGAAAAAAATTACTTCTATGAATAACATAAAATATCTTTGGATTCCAAACTGCTTATTTAATCACTCTTTTCTATAATTATAAATATCTTCATATTTAAGTTATAAATATGCATGCATGTATTTTGGCCCCAATTTGGTATGGGGTTCCTCAGTATGGAAACTCCCTTCACTGAAGCAGACTGGTAACCCATTTGTGATTTTCACTATGAAAACTTACCTGGAAGCACTGAAAGCAAAGTAGTTGATCTCAGATCACCTAGTAACATGACTAAATACGTTAGAGACTCATCTTGAACATGGGTCTTCCTGATTCTAAAACTAGTCCTGTATCCATTATACTATGCTGCTTCTCAATTATAAAACTAGAATAATGATTTTAAAATAGCACTCTGGGGCTATAGAACTAATTCCACAAAAGACAAATTTATATTTACAGAACAGATTTTACTCAAGATCTTAAAATTCTTAAAAATAGCCATTATTCTTCCCTTAATCATACATTGAATTAAAATGACTTATCTTTTGTTTTACAATTTTTATATTTTATAATAAAATTTCAAAATCTGTTGATATTTTTTACCTTTATATGAGAAAGTTGGTTAGAATTCTGACAAAGCATCAGAGCTTCTTCTAAAAAATCCAATTATATTTCTAATCAGTTTAGTTAGGTGAAGCACAGGACCTGGAGTCAGGAAAATCTGAGTTCAAATCTGGCCCCAGATATCTATTAGTTATGACTCTGTGCAATTTCCCTACCCTGTGAACCTCTGTTTCCTCATCTGTAAAATGGGGATAGTTATAGCTCCTAACCCTCAGGGATGTTGTGAGGATAAAATTTAATAATACTTGCAATGCAGTTTGCAAACCTTAAAGCGCAATGTAAATACTATTATTTTTATTACTAGTAAACAGGGATTTATTAATTTACTCACTTCAGACATGCTAATCACTGGGATGCACTGAGGTTAACAAAAAGAAAGTATAACAACATACCCAGGCCTCCAGGAATTCACATTGCACTGGAGGAGACAACATGTAAACAAATAAGTACATTTTATATTCATGCAAATGTATATACACACACACACACACACACACACACACACAATATGCATGGACATAATCTCAGAGAGATAATCTTGGAGAGAAAGAATTAGCACTAAAGGAAACCAGGAGAGGGTTCTTGCAGAAAGTTGGTTTTGAGCTGGGTATTAAAGGAAGCCAGGGATCCAGGAAGCAAAGACAGAGAGGAAAAGCATTTCAAACATTGAGGCTAGACTGAAGGAAAAGGGGAAATAGAGTGGAGAAGTGATAACTAAATGGAAGACACTGTGCTCTGCCCTTTACAAATATATTCACAAATTACATGATCTTCACAACCTCCTGTTAAGTAAATAGTTACTACTGTCTTTATTTTACAGTTGGGGAAACTGAGGCAAACAGAGGCCAAATGACTTGCCCAGAGTCACACATGTCTGAGGTGGATTTGGACTCAGGCCTTTCTAACTCCAAGTTCAGAGTTCTAGCCACTGTGTCTCCTAGCTACCTATTATATTGAGGGCCAGAGAAAGCAAAAGTGCCATGATGCTAGATCACAGAGCAAATAGTATGGTAACAAGTAGTAACGTAAGTAATACAGTGACATATGTAGTATAAGTAACATAAAATGTAAGAGACTATAATAGCTGGAAGGGGGGCCCAGTTATGAAGACTTTAAAAGTCAAATACAGGATTTTATCTTTGATCGTGGAGGTAATGAGAAGCCAGTGAAATCTGAGAGGGTGGGTGGGAAGTGCGACATGGTAAGACCTGTGCTTTAGGATCCTCACTGGCATTTCAATGTAGAATGGACTGGAGAGGAAGGATACTTGAGAAAGAAAGAGTAGTCATTAGTCTATTGCCACAGTCTAGCCACGAAGTGATGAAGCGCCTGACCAGGATGCTTGCAGTATTAGAGGAAAGGAGGTATATACAAGAGATGACAAGAAGACAAAAGAGACAGGACTTAGCCACAGAGTATAAATGTGGAATCAGTGAGGGCAAGGAATCTAGAGTGGCACCTAGACTAAGAGCTTGGGTAACTGGGACCATGGAAGCCCTTGTCTCAATAATTAAGAATTTAGGAAGAGAGTAGGCTTTAGGGGTAAAGATTATGGGATAAGTTTTGGCCAGATGAATTAAGATGTCTATGCGACATTAGTGATATAAGTTACTGGTAAGGAGAGAGATTGGATTGGACGGATAGATTTGAGAATTATCTGTATACAGATGATAACTGAATCCATAGGAATTTATGAGATCATGAAATTAGACAGCATAGAGAATAGATGGACTCGGGGTCAGCTATGTGGCTCAGTGGAAAGAGTGCTGGGCATGAATGAAATCAGGAAGTCTCATCCTCCTGAATTAAATCTGGTCTCAGATTCTTACTAGCTGTGTGATCCTGGTTAAGTCACTTAATCATATTTACCTTAGTTTTCTCATCTGGGAAAAATGAGTTAGAGAAGACAAACTATTAATAACTCTGCCAAGAAAATCCAAAATGAAATCAAAGAGTTAGACACAAATGAAAAACAACAGAACAACAGGACTGAACCTTTTGGGGGAATATCAATTCTTAAGTGATCTTGACCTGTATGATATTGAAGATATAAGTGGGAAGAGAACCAGGAGAAAGCAATGTCACAAAAAACCTAAGGAGAAGAGGGTATCTAAGAGAAGAGGGTGATCAGCACATCAAAGATTGAAGTAAGGATAAAAAGGATGACTATTGAGACCAATGGATCATCAGGTGTGGCAATTAGGAGATCATTGTCAAACCTCCTAAAGGCAATTTCAGTTGAAAGATGAGGTCTGGACCAGGATGCAGTTTAGAGATCAGGAAGAGAGGAGGTAGAGATTCCAACTGTAGACCATATTCTCAAGGAATTTGGAAATGAAAGGAGAAGTAGAGAGTGGTAGCTACTATGGATGGTTTCATCAAGTGAGGGTTTTTCAAAGGATGAAAGAGTTATGAGTACTATTCAGTAGCAGAGAAGTAAGAAATAGGGAGACAGCAAAGATTAGCATGAACATAGGAATGATAGAGCAGTTTCTTGGAAAAGACAGAATCAAATGGGATCATGGATGCAAGTAGCAAGATTAGTTTTGACAAGGAATGGGGTCATACCTTCATGTGATTCAAGGGTAAAGGAGAGGGGAAAACAACTGAGTGATTTTAAATGTGATGCTGGGGAGGAGGAATTCTAGAAGAAATGGTCTCAGGTGGTTGTGGGTTTTGATGTTTATTTTTAGTGAAATATACACCAAAATTCTAAATTGAGAAGGTAGGGCAGAAGTGCCATGGGAGGATTAAGGAAGCAGAAAACATTTGAAAGAATCAGCTTTGGTGAATGAAATAGCAACTCAATTAAGGAGATATAAAATACTGCCTTACTTCATCAAGGGTCCAATTACTTCAGCCTCTATTTAGTCTCAACTTCACTTTCCTCATTTATAAAATGAAGATTATAGGACCTACCCACAAAGGTATTGTGAGAATCAAATTTAATAATAAATGTAAAGCCTTTGCAAACCTTAAAATGTTGAATAAATGCTATTGTTATTGCTTATTATAGAACACATTTGTGGTAGTCCAATGTGGCAGTTTCCTCGTTTTCTTTAGTTCACTCTGGGGTTCACAAATAAGAGCAACAGCATCAGATGATAGCAATAAAATGAAGTTGGGGGGATAGCAAAATAGGACAGACTTAAGGATAAAGGGACAAGGGAATGGATTGTGGAGGACAGTGCGGAGTTGAAGTGGTTTACCAAAGACCTGACATAGGGGAGGAAAGGAGGAGAGTCAGCACAGTGGTGATGATGGCCTAGAAATGAATTGAGCAGGGAGAGGGCTTTTAAGGCAAAGGTAAAGATGGAGTTCAGAATTCAGAGTGGAACTTGTGGATGATGGCACAATGTCTTGGTGTGGCTGAGGTGTTATTGAAGTACTTTAGGTCTCAGGAAATGAAATAATTGAGGAGCTAGGTAGTTAAAATGCTTAAGGGAGCTGTTTATCCTTTATTCTCAAAGAGGAGAAGGTGACATGATTTGGAAGTTAATTTGGATAGAAGGGAGATGACCCTAGATGCAGTGGAAGACTTTTTGTTTGTTTTTTTTTTTTTAACCTAAGGACTTTCAGTGGTCTCAATCTGATTATAGCACTACCTAGTCAGTGATAAAGAATAGGTAAGAAAGGAGGCAAAGAATGACCTCCTTTACCTAGTCAAAAAAAAAAAACAAACAAACCTGGGGGTGAATCTGGGAGTGAAAGACCCTCAGGGTATCTGGCCTAAAGAGAAACAGTTGCTGTTTTATACTTATTCTGAACCATCAAAACCCAAATTATGACTAAGTGAGGCTTAGACTGGGATCTATTATCCATCAATTAACGAGAAGGGAGAGAGGGAGAGAAGAATGACACTGCCCAAGTGGGCCAGTTGGATCCCCAGTGGGGCAGTTACTACTACTCACAGATTGTTATTTGTCTTTTGCCATGACATCAGGAAGGTGAAGTTATGACTTGCAAGTGAACTGGATGCTGAAGTCCTGAAGTATGGGGACAGGAATTGGACAGGAAGAAAGACCATAAGCTAAGCACTGAACTCACTGAAGAAGGAAGAGAACAGTAGATAATAACTCTCAAGAATCTCAAATCACGGTAATTTAAAAAGTGAATTGAATGAGAAGCAGCTAGGTGAGAACAATGGATAGAGCTCAGGCCCTGGGGTCAGGAGGATCTGGGTTCAAGTTCTAGCTCAAACACTTGCAAGTCTCTTAACTTGAAATGAACAAAGGAGTAGAGGTAAATGAGTGACAGTGACCACAGACAACAAAGACTATTCTGATTCTCCAACCCCCAAAACGGAATAGGAGATGAAAAAACAATTAATAATGGAAAAAGTGGCCAGAGAGACTATAATCAAGAGGAGCCAGGTCTCACTGAGTGCCAAAATCAGAAGGATTGAGAAAGGAAAAGGTTAAATCTTCACTTAAAAGAAATGAAAGCAAGTTTGTACATTATGGAACAAGTATTTCAGAGAGCAATGAAGGAGTTGGGTTGGAAGTAAGGTATCAAGGGGAGTGTGTAAGGGATTGGAAAGATTGTTTGAAAAATGTCAGTTGGGGGCTCAGTATTACTGGGACAGGAAAAGTATAATAGAATGCGAGTATGCTAATAAGTGAGAAATAAATTCAGGCAGATTATTATCAAAGAGAAGTTCATTGAGGGAGGGATGCAAATGGGTAGAGTCCATGAGGCCCCAAGTCTCTGAAGGTAGAAGCAAGGAGAGTTATTGGTTTGGGGTTATCAGAACAGTAACTAGGAGCTAGACATTAGGGTAGACCTAATCTGAGAAAGACCTCTAAGGCAGGGCAGAAAGACTGAGGCCAAAGGCCTGAGAACTATTTATAAAGATCAAAAGGTATTTAATGATACATTATATTGTACCTTCAATTAGCAGAGAGCTCAAAATAGAAAGCAATAGTGTCCAAAGTGTATTATGTTGAAGCAATGCAGGTAGATTCCCAATTTTGTGGAAAATCACCCTAGTCCTTTAAATGAGGCTGAAGATGAAAGTGCTACTTGTCCACTGATGAGCAACCCAAAGAAACATCTTCTAGGACAACATTAACTATATAACATTAGCTGAAATGAGAAAAATGGAATATTCTGCCTTCTGAATAAAGACTGATATTTTAAAGGCAAAAAAATAATGATCTTATCAGATATGAACCTAAGAAAGCAAGAGCATATTAGAAAGAGCTCGTAGAATTTAAAATGCCAGAGACTAATAATAAACACTGGCACTATTTTTGGCAAAGTTGCATGTAGTACACATCTAAGCTAGATTTTGCTCATTACTCAAAAAAACAATTAAAAAAAAAAGAAAAATCCCAACACTTTAACACAGGATACTAAGGAGGTTATTACAAAATGTTGTTTATATGTTAGCAATAAGCAAATTCTTATTGGTGTTTATGTCTAGTCACATTGGATATACCGTCTGCTTCATGGGCTAAGGACCAAATGCCCAATATTTGTAGCAGGATTTTAATAATTAATAAATCATGAATCACTTGTTTACATTTCCAACTCCAAAGTTAATTAAGAGGTTGTATCATAATTACAGGACTGAGTAAGTGAAAGCTGCTTAAATTTCCCAAGTCTTGATTTCACAACAGGAATTCTGGCTTATGAAGTATTTCATGTTGTAAATCTAATTGAGATAGAAAGCTAATAATTAAAATAGTAGCCTTAAAGAGACTAAATTAAAATTGTAATGAAGGGACCTTTGCAAAGGAAGGTCCAATACTATGATCAGAGCTCATTTTTTCATCTTTAGTTAAGGAACTCATGTGGAGAGGCAGACATTGTCATGAACTGCCAACTACTGGGCAGGTATGATACCTAGCTGGAACAATAAGGTAACATGAGGGAGGTACAAGGGAATGCTATTCAAAGTGAAGTGAAATCTATTTCTGTCACCACCTTCCCTTTGATCCCATTGGAAATAGCTCAAGATTCAGGATTGGAGTGAGCCCTGGGAACTGCAGTTCCCTTCAAATCTTTTTCCTGAGTCCTCCATCCATTATTGAGGGGAGAAATAACTGTGGAGCTGTCAACAAGGCTAAACAAGAGCTCTGAGAGTGGCCACCAGGTCAATCCTGCTTCCAGCCCAACCCTTAAAGACTTTGCCTGGAAAGTAATCCCTGTATAGTCTGGCAAAGATTTCTGTGAGTGCTGTACAGGTTACTGAAGAAAATGAAGTTATTAGCACCAAAGTCTTTGACATTTTTATCAGAAACTGATATTTTATCAGCAGATACAATATTAAAAAGTGATACATAATCATCTACTATGCCATACACTGTCAGGATCATGAACTGTCAATCCCAAGGATTGTTCCATCTGATTTGAAGTTGAAATCTATTAAGATGTCAGCTTTTCGAAGAGAATGTGAGCACTCTTATACTTCTACCTTTTTTGTTTGTATCCCCAGCACTTTGCACATAGTAAACAAAGTAAGTTCTATTTCCTTCATCTATTTGTTTGTTCTGCAAGCATCTGGATAATCTGGTCACCATTGCAGAGGATGTTATCAAAAACAGTACAAACACTTGGTTCATTTAAATGCTCTCACCCCCAGCGAAAAGGATTCTTCTCCTGGAGTATTGAACAGACTATACAACTTCTGCTCAAACAAATCTATGATATTTAACACCTAAGTAAACCTTGTCAAAATAATAGTTTGGGTCTATTACTCAGACTTAGCTGCCCAGCAATGTGGGCTTTAAAAGATGTCCAAAAATCCTTGTGAAATTATGGTAATTATTTCAAGTATGTTTTGTAATGTTTTGTAAACTGAGGTTTCTTCCCACTTGAAGCATTCTATAATGGTGAATTTTTAATTAAAAAAATGTTAAATGGGTGATAGGAATTGTGATTTAAGAATGAATGATTTTAAGAAAAGAAAAAATAGGAAATCAGATTGGTAACAGAACAGAGGTTGCTTTGGTGGAAGATGAAATTACAACCACTTTGTAATTGTCCCCACTGCTGAAAAGTGTTATGCAATCCTACCTAAATATATCAGTGATAACATCCACCTGGGCTTACTAATTACAGTACCTGTACCAAGTGTCTAATAGAAAGTCCTCGATGGTAAAGGCTATGTCTCTTTAGTCTGTCTCACATAGCCTTGGACTGTAAAAATAAATTGAGTATATTGCATATACAATATATTCTATAGGGGATTCTCACCCAGTACAGGTTAGTCAAGTTAGCCTGTGAGGTCCTTTCCAAAACTTGCATCCTATGATCTGTGACAAAAGGAAAAAAAATGGAGCTCACTATTTAGGGAATTTGGATATTAATGCTGGTATTAGTCAATAATTATTTCTTGTGTTTCTCTTATGGCTGAGGCACTGTGATCCTCTTTGTGGTTTTATTTCCAGTCCAGTTAGGTTGGTTTAAAAGAAATCCTTACCCAAATGAACACTCCTCAATAAAGCACTAGGCAAAGTTAAGGAATTGAGCAAAATAATGTAAATGTACAGTATCTGAAGTACAACTTATTTTTCTTAATCCCAAAGTGTGTAGCCTCCATTCCACGGTGCCTTTTTGAAACGACGCCAATGATGCATGAAATATTTGAAAAGCAGCCGCAGTAGTCAAGGACCTTGCGCGTCCCACAGGAGAAGCCTGTGAAGGGCCGGGGGATACATAGTAACAACTTTTTAAAACACGCTTCACGTCACACTTTGAACTTCCAAGTTCGGGCCCCGGGACTGGAACCAGCCGCTGAACTGCCCGGGCCCCTCGCCCGCGGCTGGGCTGTGAGCCGGGATGTCCCCGTGGGGGTTCCACGCATTGGAGCCTTTGCCGTGGACGGGGCCGGGGGCTCGTCGGAGCACATAGCCGGCGCTGGCGGGTGCAGAAGACCACGAGACCCGGCTTCCACCACTTTCTGGGAGCGCTCGGGTCCTTGGGCCGGTCCTCACCTGGCCACGCGGGCCGGGCCCGGGGAGCGCTCCACTCGGGGCTCACAAAGGGCTCCACGCATGCCCGCGGGCAGCTCCGGCCCTTTCAAAACTAAACTTTGATAGAGTCCCAGGCCCGGGGCGTCCGGCCCCCGCGCCCCGCCTTCTGCAGGGATTTCTCCCTGTTTCATAATTGCTCGAAGCCGCCGCCGCCTCCCGCTCCTCCCGCTCCTCCCGGGCCTGGGAACTTGGGGCCCAGGCGCCCCGCTTGGAACTCCAGAGCGGCCCCGAGCCGAGGGCTCCAGGCAGGGGGCGGGGCCCCCGCGGCTCCGCCTCCCGACCAACCAGAAGGCCCACCTTCGCCAGGCCCGCCCCCGAAGGCGCGCGCGCCGCTCCGCGGGGCGGGGCCAGCTCCGCCTCCTCTCGGCCTGGCGGCGGGGCGCGCGCCCGCGGTCCTTATATGGGCAGGGGCGGGGCCGCCCGAGCGCGCTCCGCGCCGGCCAGAGGCTCCACGTGAGCGGCTGCTCGCCCCTCCCCCCTCCGGGCCCGGGCCCCGCCCCGCCTCGGCCCCGCCCCTCCGCGCAGCGCCCAGTCCCCGGGGAGG
Source organism: Macrotis lagotis (assembly GCF_037893015.1). Classification (NCBI taxonomy): domain Eukaryota; kingdom Metazoa; phylum Chordata; class Mammalia; order Peramelemorphia; family Peramelidae; genus Macrotis; species Macrotis lagotis. The sequence continues at coordinate 52,417,388 of NC_133663.1, read as the reverse complement.
CGGCGCCCCGGCCCCGCCCCCTCCCGGAAGCCGCCCCTCCCTCCGCAGGAGCGCGCGCACGCCCGGGCCGGCCCGCCGGGGCCCCGCCCCCTCCCCGGGGAGGCCAGGCTCCGCCCCCGCGGCCGCGCGGCTCGTCCGGCGGAAGCCCGGCCCCGCCCCTCCAGTCCCGGCGCCTCCAGCGGGCGGCGATCTGCCTCTTCCCTGGTCGCGGCCCGGCCCCGCGCACGCGCGCGCGCTCCGCGCTGCCCGCTCCCTCCCCCCCCCCCCCGCCCGGCTCCTCTATAACTTGGCCGCCGTGGAGGCGGCGCCGCTGGAGTCGGAGCCGGCGCAGGGCAGGGCGACAGCGGGCGGAGCGCGGCCGGGGCAGAGCGAGCGGGAGCCGGGGCGAGCGCGCGGAGTTGGCGGACGAGTGCCGGGGGCGGAGCGGCGGCCGCCGCGGGCTTCCCCCGCGCCGGGCGGCCCCCGCGCCGCGCCCCCTCGCCCGCCCCGTCCCCGTCGGCGCCCCGCGGCCGCCCGCCCGCCTGGCCCGCGCCGGGGGCGCGCGGGATGTGGCGCCTGGTGCCCCCGAAGCTGGGCCGCCTGTCCCGCTCGCTGAAGCTGGCGGCGCTGGGCAGCCTGTTGGTGCTGATGGCGCTGCACTCGCCGTCGCTGCTGGCGTCCTGGCAGCGCAACGAGCTGGCGGACCGGCGCTTCCTGCAGCTCAATAAGTGCCCGGCCTGCTTCGGCACCAGCTGGTGCCGCCGCTTCCTCAACGGCCAGGTGGCCTTCGAGGCGTGGGGCCGCCTGCGCCTGCTGGACTTCCTCAACGTGAAGAACGTGTACTTCGGGCAGTACGGGGAGCCCCGCGAGGGCGGCCGCCGCCGCGTCGTGCTCAAGCGCCTGGGCTCGCAGCGGGAGCTGGCGCAGCTGGACCAGAGCATCTGCAAGCGCGCCACGGGCCGCCCGCGCTGCGACCTGCTGCAGGCCATGCCGCGCACCGAGTTCGCCCGCCTCAACGGCGACGTGCGGCTGCTCACGCCCGACGCCGTGGAGGGCTGGTCCGACCTGGTGCACTGCCCCTCGCAGCGCCTGCTGGACCGCCTGGTGCGCCGCTACGCCGAGACCAAGGACTCGGGCAGCTTCCTGCTGCGCAACCTCAAGGACTCGGAGCGCATGCAGCTGCTGCTCACGCTGGCCTTCAACCCCGAGCCGCTGGTGCTGCAGGTAGGCGGCCCGACGGCGGCCCGGCCCCTCGCGCTGTCCCCTGCAGCTCTGTCTCCTCTCTGTCTCTAGAGCGAGCCGCTCCGCTCTCCTGTCTCTGCGCTGTCTCTCCAGCACGTCTCGCTCCTCTCCGCTCTATCTCTGGCTCCTCTCTATTGCTACAATGTGTCTCTAGAGTGAGCCCGCTCCGCTCTCTCACTCCTCTGTCTCTGCGCTGTCTCTGGACTGTCTCTCCAGCACGTCTCGCTCCTCTCTCCGCTCTCTCTGTTGCTACAATGTGTCTCTAGAGCGAGCCGCTCCGCTCTCCTCGATCTCTGAGCCCGTCTCTCCAGCACGTCTCACTCCTCTCTCCCCTCTATCTCTATCTCTTCTCTGTTGCTACAATGTGTCTCTAGAGCGAGCCGCTCCGCTCTCCTCGATCTCTGAGCCCGTCTCTCCAGCATGTCTCACTCCTCTCTCCCCTCTATCTCTATCTCTTCTCTGTTGCTACAATGTGTCTCTAGAGCGAGCCTCTCCACTCTCTCTCTCCTGTCTCTGCGCTGTCTCTGGACCGTCTCTCCAGCACGTCTCACTCCTCTCTCTTCCCTCCATCTCCGTCTCCTCTCTCCACAGTGTGTCTCCAGAGTGAGCCCCGCTTCTCTCTCTCTCCCCCCTCTGCCTCTGGTGCGAGCCCCGCTCCGCTCTCCCTCGGTCTCTGGACCGTCTCCTCCCTGTCCCTGAGCCCGTCTCTCCAGCACCTCTCCAGGGCGAGTCCCGTTCCTCTCTCTCCCCTCCGTCTCTGCCTCTGCAGCGAGCCTTCTCCCTTCTCAGGGAACTGCTCCTGACTCCGAGAGTCTCCTCGCTCCTGACTCCGAGGACGTCTCAGGAGCGAGCCTCGTCTCCCAGAGCTCCGTCTGCAGAGCGCGTCTTCCCTCTGACTCGGGACGATGTCTCCAAAGTCTCCTCTCTTCCCTCTAGTCTGTCCCTGAGAATGTCTGCACTCAATCTAATGTCTTCCTTGTATCTCTGTCTTTGGAGCACGCATTTGGAGTGAGTTCTTCTCTCTTCTCAGAGAATGTCTCTGGAGTGACTCTTGATTCTCTCTTCCCTGTATCTGTCTCTAAGGATGTCTCTTGAGTGAGTCTAATTTTACCTTTCTCTCTCTTTCCTGGACCTCGGGAGAATGTCTCTGGAGTGAGATTTATTCCTCTCCTTTCCCTGTCTCTGTCTCGGAGAACATCCCTGAAGGGAGTTCTCTCTTCCCTGCCTGCATGTGTCCGGTAGAAAAGTCTAGAGAATGAGTCTTCCGCCCTTCTCTCTTCCCTAAATATTCCAGAGACTGTCTCCGGAGTGAGTCTAATTCTGCCCTTCTCCCTTCTCTTTTTCTTTGCCTCAGAGTCTCTAGACAGTTTGCTATTGAGTTGGTCTCTGGAACTTGGTCTCCTCCTGGTTCCGGGCTCCTCTTGATATGACCTCAGACTTCTTTAACTACTTTGCAACTGGGAATTGGATCTATGTCTGATTAAACTCCTTTTTTTGAACGTGAGCTTTTGGGTGCCCTCACCTCCCCCCTTTTCCCAGTGGCCTTATGAGGAAGTTGGGGAAGTTAAGAAAACAGAGGAAGGGATTTTTTTAAAGTGAAAGTTAAATCAAGCATGATGTAAATACTAGTAACATCAACTGCTGAATAGAAGGAAGGGAGTAAAGTACTTTGAAGAAAAACCAGGACTAGGGAGCAGAAGGACTCGCAGAATCCCCCAGTGCTGCTTGGTCTTGCCTCCATGCCCTGCCCTTCCAGACACTCCAGGGCCGGACCAGGGCAGACGGCTCAGGCCCCTGCCGGCTAGGCTTTCCCGGCACTTCTGGATCCCCTTGCTTGGGTTGCTCTTTAGATGGATACTGTTTACAGTTTACCGGCACCAGAGCCCGCTGGCTGGGAGTTTTCACTCATGCGGCTGCATGGTTACCTGCATTGGTTAGGGTTATGGTCCAGCAGTCTATCTATTAGGAAATAAAGGGCTGGGCTGAGATCCTATGCTGAGTCACAGTGTTTGAGACAGGAGCAAGAAAGTGCCTTTTATGTGGATGAGTGCCCCTCCCCCTTTCTCTCTTTTACTGCCTTCCATGTGTTAAGAGACTTGGGGCCCAAACATGGGGAGTATTTTTGTGCAGAGATTTGGAGAAAGAAAGCAATTTGGTTTTTAAAATGCTTCAAATGTGACCTTGATGCAAGCATACAGGGAGACAGGTCTGTACAGATTATTGTGTGACTATGATATTTTTGTTTCATAAAAAGAAAACCATATATATATATATATATATATAATGATAATGCTCACTGGTAAGGGAGCATGTTAGACTTGACATTTCAAAGCAAGGAAGAATTTTCCAAATACTTCTGTAACTTTTAACTAAAGTTAAATCTTAATCAGGACTCTCTTGAAGAAAATCTAACCAGGTAACCTTGAAGGAAAGGGATATCTATAATATATGTGTTCTTGAATCAAATCCTGAATGTTTTGTTCTTTCATTGACACTGTTTTCTGTTAATGAAATAGGAATTCTAATGATTCTTATATAAGTAGGGTTCTCTATATACCTGAGTAAGTATACTGCAGAAAACTTTCCAAAGTTTTTGATATTTGTCTTCAAAAATTACAGCTTCACTTTGACATTTGAGGAAAAGGTAAATGATGAACTAAGATTTGTTGACTATATTTTTGAGGATTGGCTTATTAGAACCGATCATTACAAAATAGATCTCTTTAAGAATGTCCCAGAACCTTGGATCATTATGATTATTATGGTATCTCAGATATATATTCAAAAAAGTTTCCAAAGTTAACACTAAGCGTTGCTTTCTTTGCTCTAGTTCCTGTTTCTGGTTTGAAGTGATTTCTTTGGCTCTTTATAAAGTATTTGTTCCCAGAACTTGGGATATGGGGGTTTAGTCCCCCCTTCAGACTTAGTTGCATGAGAACTTAAACAAAAAAAAAAAAAAGCTTTTTTTGGTTACAAGAACCAGAAAACAAAATCTTCACTGAGCTTATGTTTTGTAATTTTCCCCTCACTTTATTCTAAACCTGTAGTGATAGTTTTTGTCAGAAGTATTGTTCTTAGTGGTAACTAAACCTAAAGCATCCCAATAATTACTTCAAATGGGTGGATAGATAAATAGATGACTTATAGTTAAGAGCTTTGGGTAGAGAACATTCTACATGCAGTATTTACTTTTTTAGATGGGTGGTTTTTAACTTTTAGTGTGGTTGTCATATTGTTGGCTGGAGTAATTTTAAATGATGCTGTTAGTACTGGTAATTCAAATCCATCATTACTGTACTAATATTTTGTAATATTACTTATGGTGTGAAATGGAAAATGGAATCATTTAAGGAAAACATTTAGGTTTCCATTACAGTTTATGCCACTCATAAATTTGGCCTGGACAGTTATGTAATTTTTACCTTTTACTAAAGTGTGCAAATTTGCAGAAAATGGCATGCTTTTGAATAAGAGAATACATTTATATGAGAAAAATCAAGGTCAGTTCACTAAAGATTTGAGAGGTTTTTAATAAGATAAGAGTTTGGGTTTAAGTGTGTAGCTATAATAGAGTGCCACCTGTGTGGGATTTGTTGATCATAAAATGCTTTCCTCAGGACCTGTTAGGTTACTAATAATCAGAGAATTGCTCTCCAACATATATACATGTGTAGCAATGTATGGTACATAGGAACAAAGAGCCAGAACTGGAAGACCTTCAAGGTCATCTAGTCCAGCCCTCTCATTTTACAGACAAAAACAAGTGGACCTAGAGCCTAGGTGACTTTCATAAAGTCCCTTGGCCAGTGTGTGGCCGAGCATTTCCCTCCCCCCCCTTTTTTATTTTGCTGATTAAAAAGTCTATTGAGTCTATTGGTCTCTATGTTGTCTTTGTTTCTAAATTTCCTACTCAAAACAGGATTCTATAAATCCTTGACAATACTCTGAGTTTGAATTTAACTGTAAAAATATACATTACTATCTACTCTCATGTGGTTCTTGTGCCTCTTATTTTTCCTTTTTTTTTCTTTTAAATTCATTCACTTTCTTTCAAGAGAGGACATATAATAGCATTTTTATTCTTCATAACAATTAAGAAATTTTTCCAGGAGAGGGAGCTACTTGGTGATTAAAAAAAGTCATGATGCCTCCTTATGAGTTTATTTTGAAAATAAAAATTGCCAAATCTCAAAAGAGAAAACTTCTTCTTGATTAAATTAGACTTGCAGTTTAGAAAAAAACTACAAACTTTTGAACTAGTAATCCCATTAAATTGTGTCAAAGTTTCTGTGATCTTCCTTACATTAGTTTATAGCAGTATAGAATGTGAGGTGTTTAAAACTTGAATTTCCTACTTACCCTTTTATTTTCTGAGTACATATGCAAGTTGAACAGTCTATTTTCCACAAAGAACAGCAGTGGCATGTGTTGTGAAAGAAGGGATTGCCCTATCCTTCTAGCTCTGGCCCCCACCTCCTTTCCTTGCTTTGCATTTCCAGTACTTTCACATTGCCTCGCTGAAGGATACTGCAGAAGTTGAATATTTGCAAGATGATTTTACATCTTCAGATACCTTAAAAGTTTTGAGTTTATAGCAGTATTTTAAGAAGAGAAAAACTAAAAGTGGCAGTAGAAACTTTAGATTTGTAGAAGATAAAAGACAATTTCAAACAGCAATAATTCTAGTCCTGTTTGCCTGGCTAATTCTCCTTTTACCCTCTCCACACCTATTTCCCATTCTAGATTGTCTCCATGAGAAAGAACCATTTCAGCTCCTCTGTCTAGGTCTGTGTAACTAATACACATGTAGGAAATAGATTTCCAGAGCTGGTGTATCTTTGCTACTCAGTGATTGTGTGCCTGTCTTTATGACTGAACAGTAAGTGTGGACAGGGATGGGGTTAAGTATTAGTTTTGAGTGTACTGAGGAGAAATCAATACTAGTTCTACTTCATAGAAAATTTACCTTGGCAGTAAACTCAATGCTTACACATTGTTTATAAAGGGAGAGAAGTAACTAATTTAATCTGATAAACTGAATGACTTTAGATTGAAACATTTTATCAGAGATTGGTAGATTAATTTGAAACCTGGTTAAGGATTACCTTAAAGTAGCAGTGACATTTTAAAGATTTAGACCCTTTCTAGTTAGTTTTGAATCCTTTTTTTCCCTTGCCTTCCAGAATATTTCTACAGGGAAAGATCTTCATTTCTTTGACATAGCTCCAAATGAAAGTTCTATATGCTGTATTTAAATCCAGCCTTAGACAAATTTTACTAGCTGTGACCTTGGGCAATTAACTTTTGACTTGCTCAACTTCCTCATCTGTAATCTGGATAGAATGTTGAGATTGGAATTTTGCAAACTTGAGCAAGCAATTTAATAATCACTTAGCTTCAGCTTCTGAAATAGCATCAACCTCATAGGGTTGTTATGGGGCTTAAATAAGGTAATATTTAGAAAGTATTTTGTAAAACTTAAAGTTTGTGTAAATGTTAGCTGTAGTTATTGTGCTGGAATTAAGTTTAAATAACCATCAAGAGCATCCTTTAAAGGAAGAGAAACCCAAATAAGATGAAAAAGTGCCCTGTCTTGGTACCTACATTTTTTAGGGTTTTTTTTTTTTTGTTTGTTTTTTAAAAACATTTAAGAGACATAGAGACTAGAACTCTGGGCCTGGAGTCAGGAAGATCTGAGTTCATTTCTATTTGGGACCCTAACTTAATGGTGTAACCTGGGGCAAGTTACTTGTATCTGCTTCACTTTCCTTATCTATAAAATAGTGATGGGCTAGCTATGTGGTTTATTGGCCCTGGAGTCAAGACTCCTTGTCCTGAACTCAAATGTGCCCTCTGACACTTACTGCCTTTGTTACATCGGGCAAGTCATTTAACCCTGTTTGCCTCAATTTCCTCATCTGTAAAATGAACTGAAGAAGGAAATGGTAATATCTTTGCCAGGAAAACCCCAGATAGAGTCATAAAGAAACAGACAGAGCTGAAGTAACTGAACAACAACAAAAATAATGATAAAATAAAATAAAAATGGTACCTACCTCCTAGCATTGTTATGAGGATCAAATGAAATAATAATTATAGTAAACAATATATAAATGTTAGCTGATACTATTATTTTCTCATTGGTATGCTTCTTTGATTCATTCTTCACCCTGCAATTTGAAACTAGAGAGTTCTGAAAGAGGTTTGACACTAATCAACAAGCTTGAAAAACTGAACCTTGATTTTAGGTGAAAAGGTCACAGTGCCTAGGGATGCTGCAGGGTCATATACATATACATATATATATATATATATATATATATATATATATATATACACATTCACACATATATTGATGAATTCTAATATTTGTTAAACTATTTTAGGGTTTTTTTGCCCTTAACTCAGGACAAAAGCAGTTAGTCAGTATTGTGATTTAATAGCAAAGAAGGCTAAAGCCTTTGGAAATATGGACAAGGAATTGACAGATCTGTTGTACTATACTGGGTTCAGGAGTGGGCACTACATTTAAGAAGGTCCTTGACAAGCTAGAAAACTCTGAGGAACATTAAGAGCAGGAGTCCATGAACCTCTTTTTTAAAATTGAGAACTGTATTTTTATAATTGATTTCATTTGAAATTCTATATATTTTATGCATTTTAAAAATATTCTAAGAAAAAAAGAAAAAAGTAGTGACTTCACCAGACTGCCACAAGGGATTCATTGGTATCAAGACATAAGAGCTTCTGATCCAGAGGAAAGGCAATCAGACTGTTGAAGGGCTTTGAATCCATGATGTATAATAAATAATTGAAAGAATTGAAGACCAGAAGCACATGACTGTCTTTAAGCATTTAAAGAACTGGGGGAAATATTGGATTAGAAATAGTGAAATAAATTAAGATTTGATATCAAGAAAGTCTTCATAACAATTATCCAAAAGAGGAATAGTATTCTTGGGGAAGTGCAGTGGTCCTTTATTGGAGGTCTTCAGCAATGGTTGAATGAATATGTCAGTAAGTTGTTGTACTTTCTCTTTAAGGACTGGATATGGATTGGATTAAAAGGTCCAAGAGCTTCTTTCCTCACAGGCATCACCTGGAGAAGGGGCTCCTGTGGAGAGCAAGTCAACTGTGTTCTCACCCCAGCTGCCCACTAACTGTATCTTAAGGGGAAGGCAAGTCAGCCTAGCTGAAGTAGCAGGGCACCCCAAGGGAGAGTGACTTCTTGTGCCCAACAGGACAAGCCACTATGCATATCCTTTTTTTTTGGATGTTATTTTTTTCAGTTACATGCAAATATAGTTTCCAACATTATCTTTATCTAATCTTTTGAGTTCTACCTTTTTCTCCCTCCCTCCTTTCCCTGCCCCCCCTCCTCAGGACAATGAGTAATCTGTTATTAGTTATATGTGTACAATCATGTTTAACACATTTCCATATTATGCTGCCACCACACCCATTTTGACCACCATCTCCCCTCATTCCCTGATGGAGGCAGTCCAGGACCCTGAGCCCAAGAACCATGAGAATAGCAATGCCTCAATTTCAGGGTCTTCAATCTTTACTCCTGAGGATACAGCCTAGCAGGTTCTCTCCAGCCATGTCTGTGGAAGATATAGAAAAGAAAGTGCCTGTCCTTGAAGTCCTAGGAACTGTCAGTGGTTCAACATCAGAAACTCATGTGATTTTATCGATAGAAATGACACTAAAAAGCCTTAGCAGCTGCTTTGCTGCACTAGTCTAAGGGCCATAAGGGCTTCTTCCATCTATCTGATATTGAGCTGAAAGCTTTCAAAGCAGTTGTCTCGCCCCCCCCCCCCAGTAGAAGGTGGGCTTTTTGAGAGCAGGGACAGTACTTAACACAGTGTTTTGTACCTAATAAACACTGACTAAAAGCTTTATTCATTCTAACTCTGGATTTCTGGAATATTTCAAGGAACCATGATTTCCTTGAGTTTAATTTCCCCATTGTAAAGCATAGCCTCTCCAATACTTAGGTTGTGGCCCCAAAAGTGGATTAACTACTGACCAGACAACTGATCTTGAACCTCTTGTAGCTTTGGTAAACGGGTCCTCTAGTATGACCTTTGCTAAGTCACCTGCCCTTTTCTGCAGCTCAGTGTCCTCATCTATATAAATGCCTCATTTGTTCAAATTAGAGAATTTGAGTTCTGAGTAAATTCTCTGAACCAAATGGAGCATTAATTTGCTTCACAAATTCTTTACTGTTTCCTACAGTATTCAGCCCTGGGACCACTGTCAAGTACAAAACTCTAGGGATGATTAATTGAAGTGAAAGAAGGGACAATATCAGTTGATTTGCTACATTTATCATCCTGTAAGTGGAGATAAGAACTCTACCAACCAGTGAGAAATCATGCTTTTGGGGTGTTGTGCAAAGTCTCTTACTTTGGGATCTCCTGATAGCTTCTTGGCACTTCACTCCAGATCATTTTTTTTCACTTGGAATCATTCTTTCACTGCCCTGGTCTTTCACTTTTCTCTGCTAAATTCTAGGTGTATTATGCAAAGAGCTAAAGTCAAGAGAGTAGAGAAAGAGAGAAATGGTTTAGCAGCTTACACTTACCTGTCTCAAGGCTGCCACCTCCCTCACATGTTGTTTATGAAATTTGTTAACAGCTGTGACCATCAAGTTCCAGGTAATGAAAGAGAAAGAGTGGAATGGAAAAGCATTGATTAGCACTTACTGATCTATCATTTTAGTTAGGGTTTTCCTCTCTAAGGGATTGAAAGCCTGGGGGTCTATTATATGGAAAAGCAAATGATCCCAGAAAGCTTCCATACCAAATGAGCTGAGTCTTCTCACCTCTCTTTAAGGCATGCTGTGTGTATCTCCTTTATGCATTGTTTTTCAAATGCTTAGCACAGTGATTGAAGGGTGGTGTCCACTTCCTGAATGCCTGTTGACTTGAAGGGTAAAAGATTCACTAGCCTTCACCTTATCAGATTTGAGGCATCTGGATCCAGAGAGTTGGAAGGAAATTTTAAAGGTAGTTTGAGTGCTCTACACAGTGGAGAGGATCTCTACTTTATACTTCTATTTTAAGACCCTGATGCATTTTATTTCACATATGTTGTGTCTAGAGCAACCAAGATTGGGTTCAACTTCTATCCCAAATTATCCATGAGTATTTGTGACCCCTTAGCCCCTCAGTACTGTAACTATTGCAGAAGAGTTTCACATCTGCATTGGGGAAATGCATTTTCTCATTGAACTTATAAAGTCAGAGATTGTGTGTATGTGTGTATGTGTGTGTGTGTGTGTGTGTGTGTGTGAATTTGCATATATTCATTTATAATGATTTGCAGAGCAGTTAGAACATATGTGAATGACTAGGAAAGGGACAGGTTGGAATTGGTAAACATGCATATTCTGTGCCCATTTTTGTGGTCTTGTTCATTTAAAGAAAGCATTTGCTTTTTTCAGAAGCATCTTTCTTTTCAATTAGAATTAGATAAATCTACTTATATTTCTGTATCTTAACCATTTTTCTTATAATTGTTTAAAGTTATGGTGTGGAACATGTTTGTCTTAATCTTGCTATGTTCCAAAGCACAGTTTAAAATTGTTAGGATCTGAAATGGGTAGTAAGGTATTCAGGGAATGATGCCTTTTTGTAAAAACTAGCATTTGCCACTAAATTCTGGTAGAGAGTATTGGTTGCTAAATTAAAGGGTTTATCAAGAAGGGTCAGGTAGAAGATCCAGGTCTGTAACCAAAATCAGGACTCAAAAAAAAAGGTCAAATATTCTTTAGTGAAATGAAATCACTCACTGTATTATATGGCACCATGAGGCAGGGATGGTTATAGAATAAAATTCTATTCCAGTGAATTTCAGGGCCTCTATATACTGATATTTTACTGACTTTAAGATATTTCCTGACATAAGCAGATTATTTCTTGGGACTTAAGTCTTTTGATTGTACAGGAAATTTGTTATGGTTTTAGAGTAACTGTAATGGAATCTTCCAGATACTTTGCAGTAGAAATCAAGAAACTAACTTCCCACTGAAATATCAGTAAAAATTAGATAAGCATTAAGTCATTCCTGTGATTTTGCTACATTCCTCTTCCAGACAATTCATACAACTGTGAATACATTACATTATTTTCCCCCCAACACAATCCACTAATCTTGATGAACAGCTGTTATAACATGCATTACTACAATGGGATTTAGAGTTCAATTTGAATTGTCCCACTCACACACATATACACAATATACATGGTTTTTAAAGTTTTGCACTTTTGATAGCCTTAACTTTTCAAGAACATTCAATATTAACATTTTTGTTTTTAGCAATATTTGTTTCTGCTGAAAATCTACCAGATTTTAAGTTTTCATATTTTAACAATTAGATAAGGATGATTTTTCTAAAGAATTAATTTTTATGGTTAAAGTTTTGCTTTAAGCTTCTGTTTCTTGTTTTTAATTATTCCACCATATTCCCATTCATCAGAATTTTGAAAAAAAATTATATTCCTTTGACAAAAGGGACTTGTGGCTACAAGTTAAAATTTTAACTTTAATTAGACCTTTTAAAATGCTTCTACAATTTAGGGGGGAGATAGAAAAGAAGTTCCATGTAAATTGAAGATGATCTTATTGATGCACATATTTATATGAATCAGTCTGGTTCTATACAAAATCTCTCACTGTTTTTAATATGTAGTTTAATATCCTTTGATTTTGAGTCACAAGCCTGGCAGATAATTTTAATTTGCATTTTGTTTCCACTAAGGTTTTCAAAGCATTGGTAACATTTTGAAGTTTCATAACTGCTTAAAATACTTAGTTAAATGTCCTTAACTATTAACTCTTAAAAGTTTTACTTGTTATTGTGCTGTGTGTCCCAGGTATTTATTGAGTGGTGCTCTAATACCCAGAGAACGTTTAGTCTATGGTTTATGTATAGAAGGAATTTATAATTCTGTTGGTGTTAAATTTGCTTTGTATGGAAACACTTAAAAAAAGTCATGAGTATTTAGGTGTTTCCCCCCCCCTAATTTTAACAATAGTTATTAATATTGCATAATCTTAATCTCATTTTCTCCATTATTAGAAGATTTTGTTTACTTCATTCTGGAATCTTGGCTTCAAGTCAGTATCTAGTGTCCAACAGTGCTACTGGTATTGTGTGAGATTTCCTTGTGGTTTGCTTTTACAAAAATAATGACTATGAATTAGGCATAATGGGTTTGGATATTTTTTTCCCTTCAGTGTCAGAAATATTTTAATATTATAACACGCAAGATATTTTATAATTTTTGTCTTATTTTCAACATTGCTGAACTTCTAATATGCTAAAATGCCATTCTTAAATATTGCCAGAAATGTAATGTAGATGTCTTTTACAGGTTGTCTTAAAAATTACAAAATCTTCATACATTGTAAAAGTAAAGTTAAATAATGAAACATAAACCAAAGCTATACATATAATCTTAAACTAATGTTTACTTCTTTAAAAGTTATTAAATATTAGCCATTTTCAAATCAAATCTGATGTCTTGAACAATAAGACGGACTATCTTTGATATAACTGGAATTGGAGAAGTTTCGAGTTTTTTGGAATATCTTTATTTTTAGTTACTCAAAACTTCTCTAAATAGAATAAAGATATAATAATTAGATAAATCTTTTATTAAATTTGTACATTTATAAAGTGTATGCATTATTAATTAACACTTCCTTGTAGAACACTATTTCAGTTTTCCACCTTAAATATAGCATGGACATTATAGTCCTTGTCCTACTTTAGAAACATATAAACTAAGTTTATAAACACTATAAGCTAATGGCAGGGAATCAATGAAACAACTTATTTTTAATGTTTAATATCTAATATTTAAGCTACGATTTTTTAAGTTGGTTGTTTCTGAAATTCTGCTTGGCCATGGTCATTTGGGCCAAGTCACTGTTTTCTTTTAATTCAAATTTTAAGCTTTTAGAAAGACTACTGTTTTGAATACTCTTTATTAGTTGAGTTACCAGAGTTCCACAGGGTGTTAAATGAAATTTTCTTCTTAGTGAGATCTAATTATTTTGATTAATCAATGAAAACTTATTATATCAACCATAATATGAATCCTTTTAATTAAATGTTTCTGAGAGATAGGTAGCAAATTATAAACTGACATTTTAGAACTTCTCTTACAGGGTAGCATATCTGAATTTCAGTTAACATTGTCAGAATCATTGTAGGAATATAAAGTTGCTCATTGTGACATTCGTTCATATATTTTATCCTCTTCTGCTTGTGACTTGGGTAATGAAGTACAGAAATGGCTGTCGCTTGCCAGTTGGAAAGTAGCCAAAGACGAGGCATTTGTACATGTGCAGATGTTGGCAGGGTTCCCTTTTCTCTTGTTGTCAAAGACCATTTTATTGCCACAAAGATATATTTGTCTGTTTTACAATGTAGTGTGTGAATATTATAACAATATTGTATGAGGGGAGGATTTTGTTTTTACTTTTACATAATAAACTGTTTTTTCAAATGTTAGGTTACTTATACTTTTAAAACGAACATTTATTCACATGGGAAATATTAAAATATCTTGCAGTCATTTTAATCTCAAATTTATAAGGACAGAGGAATGCAGAAAAATAGGACTGCTGAAATTTTAGGTTTGCATCTTCAAAGTTAATAAGAATATACTTTTTAAATACTAGTATTTGATTTTAAGCATCCTGACATTTTGAACTTTAAACTTAAATGTGTCACTTTCTCTTTTACCATCCAAAAAGAAGGAAAAAAAAACAACTCTGTATATTTTAAGGACTTCTTGCCTAATTTGTTACTTCTACCATAAAGTCAGGCTTTTAGCTTTGAATTCACGTCTTAATTCTTCATTAAATTGAATAATTCCTTTTAACTCATTTCAAGTAAGATTTCAAATCACTGGAGTAAGCAAAACTCTATGTAAAGTTGTTCTCAGAACCAATACATTATAATGATGTTAATTCTGTATTTTTATCTTTATTGTGTCACAGATTTCTTTTGCAATCAGTGAAGCCAATGGGTCTCTTTTCAGAATACTGTCTCCAAATGCACAAAACAAAATACCAAAATCACAAAGAGCCAGTTATTGAAATTCAGTTTTCACAATATTTCCAAAAAACAAGTTTATGGACTCCATGTAATGAACCCCTGGCACTGAACCTCACCAGTGGCTAGAAGCAATTACGCAACCATTCCATTAACTTGGGTCCCTGATCTCTTCATTCTCCCCTTGAAATCTCACCCCTCGGGAACATTTTTTCCCCTTTATAGTAATCTATGATACTACTCCCTTTACTTTTTCATCTTGACATGTTTTTGTAAAATGAATAGACTTTGTTAAAAAAGGTAGTGTGCTTTTAAAATATTTAAATTCAACAGTTGTGTCTGACTCTTACTGACCCCATTTGGGATTTTCTTAACAAAGTTGCTAGAGCAGTTTGCCATTTCCTTCTCCATCACCTTTTACAGAAAATAAACTAAGGCAAACAGGTTTGGTTAAGTGACTTGCTCAGAGTCACACAGCATGTATCTGAGACTAGATTTAAATTCAGGAAGATGAGTCTTCCTGACTCCAGGCTCAGTACTCTATCCATTGTGTCATCAAACTAAATTCTACCCTTAGAGTTTTATATCTGTGGACAATCTTATTTATCTTTTCCAAGTGATGTAGATTTTTCCAGGTAATGTTTTCATACTCTTTAGTTATTTCCTTTACATACTTTATATTGTTTTTTTTTTTTACCTTAAGCAGCAACATCTTAATATAGCAACTCATGATAATATATTTTCATAGGGAAGGAGGGGTCCTTAAAGTCATCCTCCTATTGATCAGAAAAGTATTCTCTTTCAAGGAACTGTTTAGATCAGAGGTCTCAGATATGACCACTATATTCCTGAGTTCAGCCTGAACTAGATTAAAGATGTAATTAAGAAATGTTTACCAAATAAATTTAGCAAATCATAGATAATTAAATTACATCTTAACAAGTCAAGAGGCTTACAGGGATCCTTTTGTATGATTCCCCATTTCTATTTGAGTTTGATGCTGCTGGTTTTGGATCATTGCTTTTCAGCTATTGGTTTTCATTCTAGTGCAGAGTTTGTAAAATTCCTGAATTTTAGATCTTGGAAGTGTCTTAATATATCATTTAAAATATTTATTTTAAAAAAACATGATGGTGATGCCCAGAATGATCAAAAAGTCATGCCAACCCTCATAGTAGGCCCTGGAATTAAAGCTCAGGGTTGCTGACTTAAGAGTTCAATGTTCATTAACTCTAGATATACCTTGAGTACATATCATGACTATTGATTGAAGGAATTGGAGATACTTAATCTGGACAAGAGAAGAATTTCATGATAGCTCTGTCCACCTGTATGAAGGATTGTCATGTGGAAGAGGATTTTTAAAACAAATACATTCTTTGTGTCCTTTGGAAGCAATGTATGTACGGCAGGAGTCAATATTGCACTCCATGTCAGGAAAAGCTAGCAACTAGGTTCTTCTTGTCTGTTCTGATCCATATACAAGCTTTAGATCCTATCAAAAATTATTTTTGAGATAGAAGCTACAATTCGAAAATGTGCTGAAATGGACAATGAGTTAGTAAACCAAACTGGATTGTTTCTGGGAAATTGTTCTCTGCTTTTGTTGACTACATATCTCCCTAAAACAAAGGACCATCTTTTGACACTAATTGTTTTGTCAATGTTATATTCCTGTGAGTCTTGAAATATAATAATCTGAAGAACCGAAACTGAGAATTGCCCAAAAGGCAATGGAGAAGGTTGTGGTAAGTTTAAACAGACTGCATGCAGTCCATCATACTTGAGGAATTACACTGAAGAAATGACATAGAAAGTATCAGCAGGATATCTGGCTAGAAAAAGGATTAAAAAAAAAGATGAGTCAATCATAAGATGTGTCCCTGGTATCATGCAATGTCAAGAGAATTCAAGGAACACCATCCCCTCCATTCCCCCACCCTCAACACATGAACCCCTTCTTGTGAATTTATATGAGGACGTGCATAAGAGCTGAATAGTGTAGATAGATGTGGATGGATTATAATTAGCTTTGCTGAACAGCTAGGTGATCCACTAGATAGAACCCTGCACCAGGAGTTGGGAAAACTTGAATTCAAATCCGACCTTATTTATTTACCAGCTGTGATTCCCTTGGGCAAAGTACTTAACATCAGCTGCCTCTGTATCAGCAACTGTGAAATAAGGTTAATGAGCACACATCATAGGGCTGCTGTTGTAAGCCTCATTGCCTGACACATAGTAGACACCTCTTAAATCCTTATTCTCTTTCCTTTACCTTCCTTAGTGTAAATGCCTGCTTTGAGGTCACAAATGTGTTAGAGTGTGGAGAAAAGAAATATTTTTATCAAAAAGAAGAAATTAAGGGAAATAAAAAATGATGTTTGATTATACACAAATCTTATATGTAGACTGGTTGGATAATTCATGGTATCTTAATGCAAAGGAATAATATTATAGCTGCTCATAGTTGGAAACTATTCTCCCAACTTCATTCATTTATTGTTATTAGCTCCCCAGCAGAGGGGACTGACTGACTCCTCCCACTAGAATATCATCAGGTAGCCCTTAGATGTTGCTAGTACTGTTGCTTACCAGTTCACCAGTTTCCAGTGGTATGCTTGCTCTTTCAATCAACCAATAGCCTTAATAACTTTTTTAGCAAAGAACATTTACTAGTCTTGCATAGCCAAAATATGGTTTGTATAAAAGATTCCCTTAAAATCATGGGCACCTTCTCCCCTTGTTACCTCACAAGCCCTGGAAAATAGAAGTCCTTGTTTTCCTTTGTATTGTTTTTGTGATGTTCCCTTTAGGCTAAACTTTACTGAATTCCATGGATAAATGCCTTTTTTTGGAGACTATAGTTGTCATTTCTCTCCATCATAATTCCTGAAGTAATTGCTGTCTTTGAATAACTCCACATCTCCCAGTAAGTGCTTCCTTTGTGGTTAGCCACTACTGCTCCAGTGACCACTACTACCACATCTCCATTGTATTATTGGAGGAACTTCTAATAGATATCTAAATTCATTTAGCTTAGTGATACCTAGAACAGAGCACAGTGAGGAAAAAAATCATCTTTGCTAGCATCAGTTCTGTTTTTATTCCTACCCCTTCTTTTATTAAAACATCAAATCACTTATAGTAATATAGTGTTACAAAATACCGAAGGATTTTTTAAAAAAATTCTTTACATATATCCTTTTTAAATTTAGGCAGCTCAGTTGTTAGAATAGATTAAAGGAGTAATGATTAATTTTTTTGCAATAAGTTTTTTTAGCAAAAAAATTCTTCCTTTTCTGTTAATATAACACCAAAGTTTCCTCACAAATGAGAAGATTAATTGATATGATTTTGCCACATTTTTATCTGAGGTGCCTTTGAGCAATGAAATGACAAAGTAGGGAGCAAGAGGAGTCATTGTAAATAAAATTCACCAGTAATGCTAAAATATATACTTTATGTGTATATATCTGAGGGGGGGAGCAAATAACACTTAGCAATATTAAATTGATTTTTAATGATAGGTGGAATTTTCTTCAGATGGATTTCTATTATACCCATTTCTATTTCTAGGGGAAACAAAATGTTTCCTCTAAGATAGGAAATGTCCTCAACATGAAGATGATTAGCACCTTAAATAATTGATTTACTTTACATACATTTTACTTTGTTTCACTTAATCTGATCACTTACCTACATAGATATCTAAAGAGATACATAAATTAGAAAGCTTTTGAAATGTTATTGTACTAATTTCATCAAAATAATGCAAACTTTAGAAACTATCATTTAATGTGCAAAGGTGTTGGTGTCTTTTAAATTTTTATTCACTGAGATATATGATTGTGAATTTTGTCTCATGCTCTATATTTAAGAAGAGGCTTTATCAGGTAGTTAATATTTTAGTAAATTTCTTTTAGTCTGAATGTAACATTTGTAAATTATATAATTATGTAATAGTTGCCAAATAAAAAAGTATTTTATTAGTCCTTCCTCTATAATGTTAAAGGGTATTAAAGGAATTTGCTAGCATTCATCAAGTATAACATATTGCTGTCCGTTATAGTCAGAGATGCTACTCCTAAAGATTGCTGTTGTTATATTGCAAGAGAATGAAAAGAGATGTCTCTAGACAACATTTTTCTACATATTACCTCTTAGTGTCTTGTCCATCCCTTATACTTCTTTGACTTTTCAAAACTCTCCTCCAGACCTACCACTTTAAAATTATCCTCATTCTACTTCACAATTCCCTGTTTCTCAACCCAATATTAAAGGGGAAAAAATCCCCTAAAACTAAGGGCATATTTTGTGCCTTAATTCTATTTGCATGTAAAAGTGTATTTTACTAAAATGAATTGTTCTTAGAATCAGGGAATTTATAGAAAATATGCTTGAGGGCTTCCTAATTATCTTTCCCATCTCTCATATCATTGATGACAGACCATGCTTGTGACCTGGTTTGTTATAGCTCAGTGGGCAGAGATCCAGTCACCTCTTGATGTGCTCTTGATTGTTGTTTAGTCACCTAATCTGTCTTTGTTTTTCTATCTTTCCAGGGCTAAGGCATATAGTTTTGAAGCCCAGACTTGAGTGTCTGCTTCATGTTCACTTACCTTAAACTTGTTCCATTTCACCCCCAACAAGGTGCTACCTTCTTTTTGCAATGGTCTACCCACAAATGGAAAATTTCTTAAAATGTTAGCCTCACACTTCTCTTTGCTCCATGCCTCAGCTGCTCTGTCACTGCTAAATGTTGATTGGATTTTGCCCACAGCTTCTGATGCTACTTAGCCTAGTAGTAGATTTCTACCACTACTAAGTTAATATACTTGGTGGATTGAGTCTTTCAGTGACTTATGATATTTTCCTAATGAGAATCTCAATCTTTCTTAATTAAAAAAAAATCTTCCTTTTATAAGAGCAGTTCGAACATGACTTCCTTAGCAAATTACTAAGTATGTGATATTCTTAGTCCACTTTGATAGTAAAAAAAAGTTTGGTGACTATATAGAGCAAAAAAAAAATATTTACTTTTTGGTGATTAGGAATATATACATACAAAGTTCTACAATATAATCAAAGTTGCTGCAAGGGAGAATAGGTAAGGGAATAATTTAAAACTCAAATAGAGAAACATTAGTGAATACTATATGGAAAATAGGCAAATGCTTCATATCACTTGTAGCCCTTAAGAAGAGTATTTGATCCTTGAGGATATTTACAGGTAAGATCTTTATGACAGGATAACATAATACATTTATTCAGGCTGTTAAGCCAGGAGTGGCCTTATTTCATACCTTCCAGATCTTCCTCCACCTCCTCTTTTAAAAATCATTTTGTTCTATCTGTGATGTTTTCTTTTCTTTTCTTTTTTCCCTGATTACATGTGAAAAATGAATTTCAGCATTCACTTAAAAAACCTTAAATTCCAAATTTTCTCCCTTTCTCCCATCCCACTCCCCTTCATTGAGGAAGCAAATTACTTGATATAGATTGAAAATATGTAGTCATGAAAAACATTACCACAATAGTCATAATTCCTTCCCCCCCCCAAAAAAAAAGAGAAAATTCAAGAAAAATGAAGAGGAAAAAATATACTTCAATCTGTATTCAGAGACCATCAGCTCTGTCTTTGGGATGGATAGAATTCTTTATCATAAGTCCTTCAGAGTTTT
The DNA here is from genome assembly GCF_037893015.1 of Macrotis lagotis. Classification (NCBI taxonomy): domain Eukaryota; kingdom Metazoa; phylum Chordata; class Mammalia; order Peramelemorphia; family Peramelidae; genus Macrotis; species Macrotis lagotis. The sequence goes on along the minus strand of NC_133663.1, from coordinate 52,397,408 downwards.
CTTGGATCACATCATTGTTGAGAAAAGGTAAGTCATTCACAGCTGATCATTCTGAAATATTATTTTGTATACAGTTCGTTACCCATTGAATTTGCTCATGAAAGTTTTTTTTTTTTTTTTACTGAGAGCATCCTGTTCATCATTTCCTAGAATAGAACAGCATTTCATCTCAGTCACACATCACAGTTTGTTCAGCCATTCCCGATTGATGGGCAACTGCTCACCACCAAAAAAGAACTGCTGTAAAGAATCCCTCTACATATAGGTTCTTTTCTTCCTGTTTTTTTCCCCTCTCTTCTGGAATATACACCTTCTAGTGGCATTGCTAGGTCAAAAGGTGGGCATGGTTTTATAGCCCCCTGGGCATAGTTCCAAACTGCTCTACAGAATTGTTGAATCATCTCACAATTCCTCCAACAGTACATCAGTGTCTCAATTTCTCTACTTCCTTTCCAACATTTATCATTTTCTCCTTCTGTCTTATTAGTCAATCCAATAGGTATAAGGTAGTATCACAGAATCGTTCCAATCCACATTTCTATCAGTAATGAGTTAGGACATTTTTCAAAAGTGATTTAAATAGATTTTCATTGATAACCTCATCTGAAAACTGTTCATACCTTTTGATCATTTATCAGTTGGGGAATGTTTTTATAAGTTTGACTTAGTTCTCTATGTTTGAAAAATGAGGTCTTTATTAGAGAAACTTGTTTCAGTTTTTTCCCACACATTCATTATAGCAAATTGTATTTCCCTCCATCCTATTCCCTTCTATCCCGATGTATTCTATTTTCTCTCTCCTTTCAACCTGCCCCTCCTCAAAAGTTTGTGCATCTATTACTCCCACCTACAATCTTCTCTCCCCTTTATCACCTATATCCCCCCCCCCCCATGCCTTTTCCGCATCCCTTTCCTCTCCGACTTTTTTCTAGGGTAAGATAGATTTCTATACCCAATTGAATGTGTATATAATTCCCTCTCTGGGCCAGTTCTGATGAGAATAAGGCTCCCCCCCTTATTACTCCACAGCAAAACCTTTCTCTTGTCTCTTCTTAACCTGTTCTATTTCTCTTTTCCCTCTCTCACATTACATTCTTCTTTTACCCATTAACTCCATGATGTTTTCTTTTGCACAATCTACTGTTTAACATATGAAGTGACTGTAGCATGGATGAGCGTGTTTCTAAAATTAGATATTCAGAACTGGAAGTGACCTCAGCTGCTAGTCAAGTCCCTTTATTTTACATTTGAAGGTGGGTGAAAGGATCACATAGGCTATATAAATGGCAGAGGTAGCTTTGAATCTGGTCCTCTGATGCCAGATCAAGCAACTTTCCAGGGCACCTCTGTTTAAAAAGACTTAACCTGGAGTGGCTAGGTGGTGCAGTGGATAGAGCACTGGTCCTGGAGTCAGGAGTACCTGAGTTCAAATCCGGCCTCAGACAATTAATAATTACCTAGCTGTGTGGCCTTGGGCAAGCCACTTAACCCCATTGCCTTGCAAAAAAACCCTAAAAAAATAAAAGACTTAACCAATATTTGTTATAACCTAATGATTACAGCCTTAGTGATACTGGAATTTTAATAAGGTTTAATAAGGCTATAGAGAGATGCTCTTAGGCTCATAAGATTTAAGATCAAGAGCTGAATGAACTTTAGAGATAGCCCGGTGGTAAAACAGTGGAATTCAATGAGTGGATCTCACATCCATTGGGAATTCTCAATGGTAATCCAAGTCGTTCATGGTAAAAATTCTTTAATGGCATCTTAAGCAGTCAATTATTACAAAATACAAAGAAGCATATCAAATTATCATGGGTGATGGAGGGGAGTTTTGTTGAAAAAAAATTATGAACCACTGATCTCAACTCAGCTCCCTTACTTTATGAGGATAAGTTAAAGCCAAGACAAGTAAAATAATGTGGCCAAGATGATGAGGTAATAACATGTGGTGGCACTGGGCTTTGAGAGAAGTTCTGATTCCTCGTTCTTTGCTCTTCTACACAGTACTGGCCAGGAGAGTATCAGGGCTGCAGATCCTTAAAGGCAAATACATATCATGTGCAAGATATTGTGCTCAAGATATTTCCTTTGTATTGCCCATAGAAATCTCAAATGTGACATATTCCAAACAAAACTTCTCTCTCCTCACCTCCCAAATTCAATCCTCTGATGAACTGTTTATAGAGTGGGCACCTGGTATCTTTGAAGGTATCCAGATTCTCAAAATCAGTCATCCTAGACTTTATTCATACTCATCACACATATTTAGTTACTTGCCAAGCCCAAGCTATTGTATATCCTACAATATCTCTTGCATCTAGTGTCCCTACTTTGCACTGATCACCACTAGCCATCATGACTCCTATCTCAGAAAAGTTCTACTCTTTCAGATCCATTCTCCACAAAACTTTCTAAAGTATGACCCAGTTAAACCCCTGCTTCAGAAATTCCACTGACTTCCTGTTACCTCAGGAAGCCAGGCAGATTCTTCAGCTATTTAGCCCTCTCCATTACTGGATGCTTTAACCTTTCTAGCTTAATTATATTTGTACATTGTCTGATTCAGCCAATTGGACCCCCTGCTCTCCCTCCTTCCTATCTCATGTCTCTGTGCTTTTTGCATAGGTTGTCTCCACTATCTGGGATGCATTTGCCTCTTTAAATTTCTGGTTTCCTTTGAAAGGTAGTTCAAAAGCTAACTCTACATAAAGCCATTCCTCATACCCATTCCAAGTGCTGGTATCTTCAGAATCCAGATCTGGATTTCAATCCTGGCCATACCTAATGCTCTGTGACCATTTCTGACCATGTTTTCTTTTTTTTCCCTCATGTATAAAATAAAAGGGTTGGTCTAGATGACTTCTAAGTCCTTTAACCCTTTTATCCCATGTTCCAGTGGATTATTTAATTCTTGCCCTGTTCTGTTGATCTCCTTTTGGGCTGGTACCTACCTCCTTTAGCCTAGATCCCAGTGTTTAGTACAATGAACTGACCCCATAGTAAGTGTAATAAATGTTTATTGATTGATTACTGAGAGTTTGAGTTTAAGACCACTCCCCAGTAATTGTCACTTTAACCAGAAATAATAAGCAAAAACTATATTTGAACACATTTTTACTTTTCAATCTAGTTTTACTCAGAGTTTGATTTGAACTTAGTGTCATCCCTATGAGATAACTAGAATAGACAGTATTCTTTATTTTTAGCTGGAAAGGTTAGGCTTCCAGAAGCTGAATAATTGCCTAAGGTCATTACAAATGAGTTGTGATGCTGGTCCCCAGGCCAGGTTTTCTGACTCAGAACCTAGGACTCATCACTTCCCCAGGAACTAGGATCCTAGCAAACTGGAAACGTTCATGCCTTCTCAACTGGCACATTTCTTAGCTGTGTTGGGCTTCCTTGTCTTACATTTCATGATTCCCAGTGGAACAATAGGTCTTGATGCCTTCCAGCCCACCTTGCTGGTAGTGTTGTATTGGTCTTCAGTAATATTCCTTAAACTTCTTCTTGATCATTGGTTATTATTGCAAATGTACTTCAACCATCTTGCATTCAATATTTGTATACCCATCACCCTTCATTTTACCTTAAACGTTGTTACCTTGGTGAGTGTGGTATTCCAAGATACTGAATAATGCCAATAAAATCAAGGGAACTTGGAGGTAAAAAGATCAATTTAAGATTATTAAGAACATTAATTGCATGTTTCTTCAACTTAGCAAGTTGTACATCTATCACTGTTTCTGACTATATGTCAATTTACTGCTATACATTTTTAAATCTTTTAAGATCTTTATGTGGAAGTTAGAAGTCTGGGATTTAATCACAATCTGTCACTTCATATTAGGTAAGTCATTTTATAAATCATTGCCATGGTTCCCTTATCTATAAAAATTGAGACTTTAACTTGCCCCTACATCTTAATGTGATCCTTTGTGAAGATTGTTAGTTTATTTCTTGAAAATAGGTATACTATGAATGATGTTTACACATATAGTATATAGCTACATTTATTTTTTTTATACTTACAATTCTATTTTGCAAATGTTTCTGGGAAGACTGAACATGACAATAGTTAGAAAAGAGCAAGACAGCAACACATGAGATATTTAGCTACAGTTCTTTTAGTTGACTATGTCTACTTTGCCCTTTAGAAAGCTCACCCACTCCCTGTCTGTCAGTGAGGGATATCTGAAGCTCTTGAGTTGCCATTCATGTTTTTCATTAATCAAAAATGACCTTTTGTTTCAAAAAATGTTGTCTAGCTTTAGTGAATATGTTCCCTAGGTGCAGAATGCCCCATTCTTATTTGTTTCATTGTGATTTCTTGAGGATACAGACTATTGCTAATCTTTGTGTCTAGTTATTTCTGTCCATTTCTGGAAATGTTCCATAAAAGTAGTGGTAATTCTTCTAAAATATTTCTTGGTCTTCACTAGCCACCCCATTGAATGTGTTTATTATTTAGTATGCCCATAGCATGTGGATCTTGTGGTGCTGGATGCATGTCCTGAATATCTGAGTTAGGCATTTCATGTTACTCTGAGGACCAAGAGGGCACAAATTGTTTAATTCCTGATACATTATAATGTATATCTATATCATACAGTATTACATACATGCAGTATTACATACAATTTAAATACATAATATGAGCATGGTTTGGTATAAAATGTTACTTTTATTTTATGTTAAGAAAACTTACAGAATGTTGATATTATGGTGTAAACTGACATAAAAAAGTTGACATAGCCTTTACCATGTACATTAAAAATCTTTATTTGTAATATTTACATATTTAAGTTAATTCTCAAATCTAAATAAATAAAAATGTAAGCAGATTCTTAGAACTCTATATTGATTATTCATTTCAAAAATATCTATTAGATATTGTTCTAAGATGTCATCAAACCATATTATTTTTCTGTATTTGTGAATTGTTTGGCGATTTTTCAATTTTGAAAACATTAATGTGACTAATTTTAAACCATTGTTGTCCTCAGATCAAACAGTGAAGGTATAGATTGGTAAATGGTTTTAGTTTATCTGATAATATATTTGTTTCTTTCAAAAATATTGAATACCTTTATGCTTTCTTCCTACATATAATTTTTGCTTGCTATAGTGAGGTACAATCCCAGATGTATCATTAATTACATTTGATAACACTTTACTCTCTCTCTCTCTCTCTCTCTCTCTCTCTCTCTCTCTATTTATATATATATATATATATATATACAAAATGTACTAATGTACATTACTCTCGTGTTAGTTATAAATTCTATACTAATTCTCAATTGAATAATATAAATTTAGTAGCAGTACACATGACACTGAGTAGTTTACTGCTGCAATTTTAAAATTTTCAGATGAATGTAATTTCCTGGCATGTAATGTTTTAAGTTTTTGGATTATGTTCAGTATTAAAATGAGATTATAGTTCACATTTGCATATTACTTTACATCTGACAAAACTCTTTTTAGATATTCAATCACTTGATTCAACTTTAGATGTTCAATGTCTATTATATGCATAGTACTGCTTTAAGTAAATAGAGGAGATTAATAAAATGTGGTCTCTTCTTGAAGTTAATATATAAGGAATTAAGACACCTATGATATGTATAACAATAATAGCAATAATGATGATAAAAATAACTAATATTTTTATATTACTTTGTGCTAGATACTTTGTCAAATGAAATTATTCTCTAATCTGATCTCACAGTAATCCTGGAAGATAGATGCTATTATTAACTCTAATTTACAGTTGAGGAAATTGAAGCAAAAAGTTAAAAGTGACTTGCCAGGGTCACAATCATAAGTAGGTGAAACTGGATATGAATTCAGATCTTCTTTCCTCAGGGCCCACCACTATGCATTGTGGCACCACCTCACTGCCAGTATTTGAGGCTGGTGAGAAAAATTAAGGAGAGCAAAAGGGTGGGGTTATTTGTTTTAAGCTATATAGTGTAAAGTGAAGAACAGTTTTAAGGTACCTGAGAGAACTCAGATGGCTGTGGTGGTCTGAAAGTAGAAGAGAAAGTTCAGAAATGTAGGTAGAGATTTGGGGGTACCTGCTGCACATACACAGTAGTTGAAGCTATAGGAATTGATGAAATTGTCAGGGGAAAACAGGGTTAGGGACAGAAATTTAAGAAATATTTGTAATTAAAAGTTAGGAAGAGGAACCAGGAAAAAAGAAAAAAAAAACTGATTATAGCTATAATAAGGGAATCAGGAGAGTATAACCCCAGTCCAGAAAGAAGAAAGAAATCAGTATGTTAGACTCCAGAAGAAGATGACTAAGAAAAATTGCATTTGGAATTGATGCTGCAGAGGTCAGAATTCTGGAAAGAATAAAGAACAGATTAAGAGCATGAGAATTTTTGGATTGAGGAGAGCTCACTGTGTGGTTTCAATATTAGTGAAAGAAGAGACTAAGTCAACAGATGCTGTTGGGACAGACAGATGCTGTTGGGACAGACGGAGAGCAAAAAAAAAGTTGCTTTGGAGAATGAGGGGGAAAAATCAATAAGAATTGAATCACCATTCTAAGTAGCAATGAAAGATTTATAATGAATGAAAACAGCACAAATTCAAGACTATTCAATGAAATCCAATAGACTAGAAATTGGTAGAGTTTCAGGAGGTCAAGATGTGTAAGATTCTAGATTTGGGAATTAATTGTAATAATTTTAGTCAAGATGGGTTCTAAAGGAAAGTTAAATCAGAATTAAGAACATAACCAGGAACATTTTGATCTGTTAAAAGACATATGACCTAGACTGTCAAATTCTGGAAGATTATAGAGGTAATGAATGAATAATTTTATAAAAATGCAATGTATACATATACATACACACATATAAAGCAATATCGAGGGTAAGTCAGAATCTTACAGGGTTAGATTGAATGAGACTCATGGATTCCCTAGAATATTAAAACAAAAGGGGATTTTTAATGCTTACTTAATCTGATACCCATTATCCCTCTTTCCCTGTCACTGTTCCACCCTCTTTTATAGATGAGGAAAAATAGATTCAGAAGTTGTGACTTTGCTCATATCACACATTTGTAAGTCAGAGTTAGAACTAAAACCCAGATTGTCTGACTGCAGGTGTTTTCTCTTTTACACAGTGAAGCCAATAGAGATCACCCAGAAGCCTGTCCATTCAGCTAAAGACTAGAATTCAAGAAGTCACCTTGACCTAGCCAGAGAATTCCTTGAGATAGATGATTTGGAAGGTTCAGATTCTTATTTTAGGACATGTCTACTTGGAAGGAAAAAGGGAATGGAGTCTTGAATGTTAAAGGAATAATTTAGAGGGGAAAAAATGAAGGGTTGGTCCTAAAAAAAAAGGCAAGGAGGAGAAAGCCCATTTTGATCAATCAATATATAATATTTATTAACCTCCTACTCAGCACCAAGCTCCATAACAGAGGCACAGGACAATCCCTATTATTCTCCAGCTGCTCATAGTCTAATGTGGGAGACAATACCAGTAAACTAGATATGGGACAAATTGGAAATAATCAACGAAGAGAAGGCATTGGAAATATGAAGCAGCTTTTGTGTTGAAAGTGGAATTTTAGTTATCTACTGTATACTACATTATCAAATATTGAAGGAAAAGTCATGGAAACTGAAGTATGAAGTAGAGACCTTCCAATCAAAGGGTCAGATGACTGGAATGTGACATTGGAAGGAATGTTTTAGATTACTAGGTAAGCTTTCTCTATTATTGATGAAAAAACATAAAAATGAGCCAGCAGTTCACTTATTGCTTAAAATCATAAGCATTAACTAAGTCTGGAATTTGAATCTAGATTTTGACTCTTAATCAGTTCTTTCTACTAACATTTTTCTAAGATAGAAATGCAGATGTTAGAAGGAATTTCAATGACTAGGCAGAGAAGCGTTTTTTTTTTTTTTTTTTCTTTTGTATCAGTTTGGAAGTAAGAATGATTATTCCTATTATTGGGAAAGCTTTGGTAGAGATAATCTCAATTTTTAGTCAGTCATAATTTGTGTAAGAAAATATCCTGGGGGGGCATCTTGGGTGGCACAATAGGTAGAGAGCACCAGCCCTGGAGTCAGGAGGACCTTAGTTCAAATCTGGCCTGAGATACTTAATAATTGCCTAGCTGTGTGACCTTGGGCAAGTCAGTTAACCTCATTGCCTTCAATAAATAAAAACAAAATTTCCTTAGAGCTAATACTATCACACAAAAAAACCAAAGCTGTTTCCTTGGTTTACAAAAACAGTGCTTTTATCTAGTTAAAAATGGCCATTTATCCATTATAAATAATTGTACAAGTTTAACAAATGTGTTTTCAGGCTCTGTCTAGGAGTAACCACTCTATGATAATATGTAAATATGTTTTGTTTGTACTTTTAACCAGAGCAAAGGAAGACTTAACAATTCTATGGTTCTTAGCATTAAGTAATAAAATAATTGCCCTTGAATTAATTTTTTTCTGCATCCATCAGAAAACTACTTCAAATCTAAGTAAATTTCTTTATGATACCTTTGTGTTGAAATTAAAATATTTTGTAACCCACTTTTACAGAGTTTTCCGTCTGATGAAGGCTGGCCATTTGCAAAATACCTTGGAGCATGTGGAAGAATGGTGGCTGTAAATTATGTTGGAGAAGAATTGTGGAGCTACTTCAATGCACCCTGGGAAAAACGTGTCGACTTGGCTTGGCAGTTAATGGAAATTGCAGAGCAACTTACCAACAATGACTTTGAATTTGCACTCTACCTCTTAGATGTCAGTTTTGACAATTTTGCAGTTGGTCCTAGAGATGGAAAAGTGATCATTGTAGATGCTGAAAATGTTTTGGTTGCAGACAAAAGATTAATTAGACAGAGTAAGTACTTTTAATTTTCTTTTCCTATTCCTTACAAATTTTACATTGAAACGCAGAAAACAATTTTTTTCCCCAGTCTTTGTATGGTTTGTTAGGAATCCTTAAGTTGAGAGCCATTCTTCCTCTTGCTTATTTTTTTTTTAATTTGTCTAAGATCAGAGGGGTCACGCATGCTGCTCACAACTGCATTGAGTCCTGCTTGGAACCAGATTAAAATGTAATTGAGAAATATTTAACAGAGGGAATAAAAATAAAATAAAATATAGATGTTAATTTGTGGTTTTCTAAGTCAATATGTGCTCCCCATCTTTAGTTTGACAACACTGATTTAAGGGTGACTAAAATGAATACATATGCAGAATTAAAGTTGGAAGAACCAAATTCCACTTCCGAAACATCCTGGCTCTACATCTGTGGGCAAATCCTTTGATCTCTGAAACTCTAAAAATAAGGGGCTTGGATTTGAACATCTCTGCGATCCCTTTGAATTTGTGCCATTGACTGGTACTGTGACATGCAGTGCCAGAGCCTCCTGTTATCAGAGAAGCTTTGTTTTGTTTAAACTGTTCCATTCCTGATATGTCCCAGGGAGTTAAGAGCTACAGTCCTCATCCTGGTGCCCTGTGATGTCAGTGTTTGCATCTTGTTACATAATGATCCTAACTCTCAATAAGACAAATTGGCAAAGGGGCATTTGGAGGCAAAAGTGGTTTCCTGTATTGTTCAAGAAAGAGAATTGAAGAGGGAGGCTTGGCATGTTGCTTCTTTGAGAAATGTATTGCATAATTTTTAAAATGCTATTAAATATTCTCATCCAAGGCATCATAGATTGTTTCCTAAGTATTAATATATAACAGGAGAAGATATTAGAGCAATTCCTTCATTTTACAAAGAGAGAAAGAGAGGCTCAAAGAGTGACTCACCCAAGGCTTCCTACCTGGCAGATTGAGAATTCAAACCTTGCTTCTCTGATAGCAGATTCATTGAGCTTTCTGTGGAATCATGATGTCTACCAAATTCAGGCATATTTCATTGAACATTCTTCATGCAGTGCTGAAACTTTGTGGCCACTATCTATGGTTTAATTTTTCTTGTCATTTACTTTTGATTTTTCTGAGTAATGTTTCTTGGAAAGATGCCATCTTCCCTCCATCACCCCCCCACGAGTCTTTGCTTAAATTTCCCATATGTGTTGCTATTTATATAAATGAAAACCTTTAGCATAAAATTAATACAATCATTGAAGATATTTAATTTCTGCCATTTAAGTTTAAATTTGATATTTAAAACTGTTCATATAGTTTTGAAATATTAAATAAATCATCATTCTTTGAAAAGGCATGCACAATGTGTATGCATTTATATATATATTTATGTGCATATATGTATATTTTACATCCTAGTAACAGAATTTTTATTGTATAAGGAATTCTTGCTCATAATTTTTGCCTAAAGACCAGATTTAGAAAGTCTCATCTAGTACCTAATTCTTTGAATTAATGCTCACCCATCAGATAGTACTTCTGTGTGACCCATGAAACAGAAGAGTGTGGGTTACCTATACTCCACCACATTATAAAATAAAGTTCTGAGATGCAAGATACATGGCTTCATCTTTTAAATTGCCCTAAGAATATTAAAATGGTTAAGTTGTATCTATTGATGGATATAACTATCTATTACCTCTATATAATTTTTCTATGAAGATGTATATTTTAATCTCCAAACAATTGACTTACAAACTCTTATAATTTTACTGTCATTATTATAGGATAACATTGCTATTTAAATTTCTAAGTATCTCTTACCTCATCAAATATCTTAGGATTTGTTCCTGATAGGACCATTTGAGATTATCTCATCCTATCCCTTTACTTTACAAATGAGGAAACCAAGGCCTGTGTATAGAAGAGGGTTTTTTTAAAATCATATATCCATAAAGTGGACTAGCTAGAGTTCAGATCTGAGTAATATGATTATACTTTTTTCCATGCCATGAGGATTTTATGTATCTTTTTTGAAAGACTGAAAATCATTTGAGTATAAATGAGGTTTTGAAGGGGTTAAAAGTACTGTTTTTCTGCAAATAACACAGTAGCAGAAGAGTTTAGAAATTATGGTAAGAACATCATTTAAATTGGTGTACTTTTGCTATAATTGGTTCTTTGCCAAGGAAGGAGCATACTATTATGGCTAAAGAAGAATATATTTGCTTAACAAAGAGAGAAATGGCCAATGTTGGCAAGAGGGGATTGGGTCAAAGAAGGAGAGACAAATTTATGTACTGTTATTAGCATTAGAATTTTTTCCTTTATTGGTATGAATGTGACTGTAATCAACTTGTTCATGTCTATTTAACAATTTTGAAAAGCCATTTTGAATTATGATAAAATAATAAACATGTCTATATCCTCTGACTTAGAAATGCCACTAGGAAGCATAGGATGTTAAAGACAGAAAGAGGGATCTCATAAACGCAAATTTATATAGTAGCATTTTTTTCTAGTAGCAAAGAACTAGGAATAAAGTAGATGTCCACCATTAGGGAATAGCTAAACAAATTATGGTATATGAATGTAATGTAATACTGTACTATAAGAAGTAAATAAGAAGAATTTTAAGAAATATGGGAAAACTTGAAATGATGTAAAATGGATTAAGGAGAATCAAGAAAACCATGCTCAATGACACACAGTTATTAAAAGAAAAAATAATAGAATAATAGAATTAAAATACCATGAAATAATGAGAAGAGGCAGAACTACATCTTCCCTTATTTGCTGAGGTGGGATATTATGAATGTGAAACACTGCATGTAACATCGGACTTGGTTGATGTGTGTGACAAGTTAGTTTTTGTTTTTTACTTTTCAATTTTTTTCTTATAAGATATGACTCTGGAATAAAATAGGGGGGAAGCATACTTGGTCATCTAATATTATGTGAAATAATGAAATTCATTCCATTTGGAATTGTTTTATAACACTTTATAGTACATTTTCTTCTTCCTTTTTTCCACAGATAAACCTGAAAACTGGGATGTGTGGTATGAAAGCAAGTTTGATGACTGTGATAAAGAAGCTTGCTTATCATTTTCAAAAGAAATTCTTTGTTCTCGTGCCACTGTGGATCACAATTATTATGCTATTTGTCAGAACCTCTTGTCTAGACATGCCACCTGGCGTGGCACTTCTGGAGGACTACTTCATGACCCACCAGGCGAAATTGCCAAAGATGGCCGATTGGAGGCCTTGCTTGATGAGTGTGCCCACCCAAAGAAGCGATTTGGCCGATTCCAAGCTGCAAAAGAACTTCGGGAATATTTAGCACAATTAAGTAACAATGGGAGGTAGTCCATGCCAATTATTTTCCTTCTCTTTCCCTTTGACTAGCACTGGCTAAAACTAAAGATATCACTCTATGGGGAGAACTGAAAATTGCAAGTTACCTTCAAAAGATAAATTTAATCTAGTAAATCTAATATGTTAACATTCATCAAATGTGGCATTTCAAAGATAATATGATGCTTCTCTGCAAACAAGTGTGTATCTGTCTTATGAAGATTGGAACTACCATTGACTTTCCCCTCTGAATATCTGAGGGTCAGATCAGCAATTATTTTAAAGCTATTGGAGATATCTGATAGCTTAATTGGCTTGTGTGTCAGAGGGTACTTGACATATCACAATTTTGTGACACTCTTGCATTTACTTGGAAAGTCAAGTTAGAATGGCCTGTTTTATAGGCCTCTTTTCCTCCTGATATGTGGGAGTTGTTTCTTCTATTTTATGTTCACCTTATTAAATTTATATACATGCAGCTAAATGTAGGTCTTGCTTTTTTTTTTAAACTTAACTGGTTTTCATTCGTTGCTATGTGGTTCATATTTACTATGAGGGCAGGATTCCCGTGTTTACTTCTTTCAACTGGATATTATGTATATGCCAGTTGTTTGTTTGTTTTAATATTCTGAATATGTTCAGAACTTTATTTTTCTTTCTTGTGGTTCTGTCACTGCAGCTCTCTATAAGAGCACTTCAGGTCAGTTAGTAGTTGTACAAATTTCTACCCACTATGCCAATAAATACAATTGAGCAGGGAGTTCTTGGCATATGTTTCAAAATGTCTAAGTTAGATTGACTAGAGGCTTTAAAAAGAGCTTAATAGAAAACTACATTTTAAGATCTACTTTTAGCAGAGGAGGAGGAAAATGCTGAAATTTTGTTTTTAAAGTTGAATTAGTCCAGTGGAGTAAATAAAGCATATGCCAAAGAAACATTAGTCCCTAGGCTAGATTTAAAAAAAAAAAAAAAAAGCATTTTCAAGTACTTAAGCCTGACCAACCCTAGATTCCTTAGTCTTCTGTTTTTATTTTTAAGATGTAAATTTTCTTTATTTCTTTTTAACTTTTGGTAACTGATTTCAAAGTTATTCTGGAGCTGTACATTTTAGGATAATTTTGGTCATTTGTGACTTTTTTTTATCTGTATGAATGTGTGTGTGTGTGTGTGTGTGTGTGTGTGTGTGTGTGTATGTGTGTGTGTTAAAAGTTAGCAAAATAATTTGAGTTTATGAGTGTTTCATGTTTATCTAGTTCAGGAGTAGGCAACTATTTTAGTCATAGAGGGACTGATGTAAATTTTTACTCCAAGGAAGACTGAACATAAGTATCTGGTTTAGGCTATTCAGCCAGTTGGCCAACTCTCTCAACCATGGTATCCATTGCTTATATATAAGGATGCTTTTCCTTATATCACAGATGATAATGCTGTGTGGGCTATTTAAGACTGATAATCATGCTGTAAATTGCCTACCATTGTTGTAGGTAATTTTAGCTCACTTCTGTTTACAGTACAATTTGGTATTTGACTTTATTCTAAGTAAAAAAAGTTATTGAAATATGAACAACCAAAATAACTTTTCTTGAAAATTACAAAAGCTTGGTTTTTTGCATTTTAAACAATAATCACTAGAGCTGTAATACTAATCATGAAAATAGTAGCCACTGTAGTTTTTACAGTAGCAAAAGCATGGAATTAAACCAAAATTATGGCTTCATGATGGATTATTTTCATTACTCTATTGGAATTTTCTCTCAAACCAAATTAAAGGGAGTTTTTTTTGTTTTCTTTTTAAAGAGCAGGGTGAAATAGAGTTGATAGTTCTGAAAATTTATTTAAACATGAAAAATTAGATTATATTTGCCAAAAATAAAATGAGTATAGATTATGCAAGTCATTTAGACTATTTTAAAATCTGGTCATAATCTAGCTCTCTACAAAACATTTATTGATTGGAGAAAATGATTTGAAAACTGTTTTTGCAAATTCTGAAAGGTTTAGTCATAAGTAAATTTAATAGTGGCAGACATTCACCACATACTCAACACTTTCAAAAGCCTTCAAATAGCAGCTACATTCTTAACACAAAGCATCTTTTCATTAGAAGAGTCTTTATCATAAAACTTAGAATACCAGTGAAAATCAAGAACAAAAGACCTTAACCTAACATTGAAATTGATGTTCAGTTTACTTTTTCCCCATGTTTGATCTGAATGTGTGATTACTGAATGGTATATGAGAACACTGCCAACAATGATCTATAGTAAAGGTAGTTTTTCATAACTGCCATTTTTCCCTTATAAATTTGATGTGGGACTTCGTTCCTTTTGAAATAGGCTGATAAAGCAGATTACAGAAAGAAATTGGAATTGTAAAACTATAGGGAACAACTTATATGTGAAAAGCAATAAATATTTTGTTCAATTTGCACCTATCAGATATTTATTATACAACAGCAGTTTATATTTTTAACCATTACCCATTAATAGACAAAATCAGTAAAATATTTTTGAATGAGACATTTGGGATTTGTATGTGCATTAAAATTGTCTTTTGTACTGTAAGTTACTGTTTAATTTCAATATTTTACCAGAACTGTCTCCCTGTGCCTTTATATTACAAAGTTGTTTCTACAACTTTTAATGATCTTAATAAAGAATACTTTATGAATCTCACCTTTTTCAAACTCATTATTGTCTATATTAAATGTCTAAATTTTGAGTAAAAATAAGCTTCTTTATCAAACTGTACAATAAATAGGGGTCAGGATTGTATCTGTTATATGCAGACAAAAAATTTTAAGTGAACTTTTTTTAAAAATACCATTTCATTTGTTATTTGTTTCTGTGCTTTGAAAATTTTAAATCACCTCTTGTTAGTCATTAAAAACATATGCTATAAATATTATGATGAGGAAGAATGCAGGGACCTTTGCTTTTTTTAATATCATGTTCAAAACTTGTAATCCTCTATGTTAGAATTAAATTACATATATTTATAATGGAACGGGTGCCTTTTCTTCCCCTATTGAAACCTATTTCTCTTCTGTTGAAGTGTGAAATATTTTCCAAAGTTTGGGGGATAACCAAAAACATTCTTTTAGTTTTTTTATGTTTCTTTTCAAAAAGGGTTCATAATTTATTAGGGTAAATAACATAAAACATTATTTGTCTAACTTCCCTCATTTTCTTTTCAAAAAAAGGTTCATAATTTATATGGGTAAAGAACATAAAACATTATTTGTCTAACTTCCCTCATTTTTGTAATAAGAAACCTGCCACTTTTAGAGATTAAATTAATTGTTCACTGTTAGATTTCTAGTTCATGGCAAACCTTTAAACCAGACTTGAATCTCTTTTCTAGAGATCATGTTATTTTATCATAATCATTTTTAAGAACAAGGATCATAAAGTTCTTAAAGTAAATGTAAGTATATTAAAACATTTCATACTGTGGCCAGTTCAGGGAGGGAAAAAGATAAGAGGCAGAGTTGTAGTACTGTTGGAAACTAGGAGAATGAATCCAGCTTGGGTTTGGGAGGGTGGGGTGGTAAGAGTCTCCTAGGAGAAAAAGGATTGTGTTAGAAAACACCCATTGTGTTAGGAGAGACCCACAATCTCATTTTTACAGACAGACCTGCATCTGTACTTCTACCTGAATTTTACTTCTATTTACCATTGGAAATAGATTATACAAATTTATAATGAAATATTTATTAGCACGTCAGATTCCCCTCTGGAACAGAAGCAATTTCTTCTACTTACTATATAGTTTGGGGATGGGTGGAGTGAGTGAAGGTAGGATGGGTACATCCAGGTGAGATAGACATTTTAAGGACCTCTAGATGCAGGAAAATTAATTTACTAATGCAGATGAGCAACTGTGGTCTTAGTTGTGTGCCCTGTGTCCCACAGCTAGTACATGACTGATGTGGGACCCTAGTCAGGATCTCTGAATCTAAGACTTCTCTATCCACTGATATAGACTGTCTCCTTTTAATTCCAGAACATGTTGAAGCGGGACTGGTGGTGTAGTGGGAAGTGGTCTGGGGAGCAGTAGGACAAGACCTTTCCCCTTATTTACTCTCAGATCTTAAGCAAATCACTTTTGTGTAAAGTGCGATATATTTTAGATCTGTGTTTTAGGCATTTCCAGTTTATTTCTTGCTAAATTGTTAAAATGTTTTTCTATTCCATGCTCCTTTGACTCTCCTATCTTATCCTGACTCTTTGGGTTAACATTTTGATAAACTTTCAGAAATAATTTGACATAGCTTTTAACAATGTTAAAATCACACTTAGCAAAAGAATAAGTGATATAAAATCATTTTATTTTATAGTCAGAATCTTTATTCTACTCAAAGCTGTGTTGCCCCTTGCCTCACATTAAAACCTGTCTTTGACCACTTTGTAAAGTAACTTAATTCTCCTAGCACTAGCTTTTGCTTGGAAGTAGTTATTTTAAATAACTTCCCAAACCACCTACATCATTCAATTCACCATGGATAACTTAAGTAGGTGGTAAAGAATTAATACACAATTCTGTTACAGAGCAAATAAAATGAAGTAAAATTTAGTTACCAAGACTTGGGGGATTGATTTTATTCTTTGGTTAAACATACCAATTTTTAGAATCCAGTTAGAACAAATTAAAGATGTGCTAATTTTTGTATCTGGATGTGAAAAGAGAATATGTTTGATTCTTCTAGCCTAAAACAAGGATGTATATTAATAAAAGAGTGCCTAAGGGTATTCTTGAGTATCCCCTTTGTATATGTCATTAAACTAGATACTAAAGTGAGAACAAAAGAAATTTCCACCATCTACCTTTAGAAGCATATAATCAATCTGAAGTGGAGAGAAACAGTCTGATTTCTAGAAAAATAATGGTTATACCAGATGATTACTATGGATGAGCTTCAGCATACTCTGCAAAATGTACCTATAAAACTTCAGGTCTTTCCATGGTCTAGGCTCTGCCTTTAGGATTCTAGCCCCAGATTTTGGATAGTCTTGTCCTTATTTTTTATCCAATAGATAAAGAATTATGGGCTGACTACAATTATTTTCTTTCCTTTGGGGTGCTATAGTGGAAAGTGACTAACCTGGGAGTTTAGACCTAATTTCTTAGTCTCAAAAATCTGTGAGAATTAGGTCAAGTCTTTTAAAACCTTTGAGACTCAAGATCTTCACCTGTAAAATTGAGAACCTTAGACCATAGTATCTCTAATGCTACTTTTAGCTGTACTATTCCATGATGTATGCTATCCTTCCCTCCCCCCCAAAAAATTTTTTAGCAGTTTAGTTGAAGTGAAGTGGCATGAAAATAGAGATAATGAGAATTCCTTTATCCTATCATGAATGAATGAAAAATCATTAAGTACTTTCTGTAAGCCCCAGACACAGCTGCTAAGCATAAATTCATGTTTCACAGATTTGGTTTTTCTTTTGGGGGGAGAGGAAGATTTGTTGGAGGGAAAAGGCAGAGTTAATTTTAGGAGTTTTTTAGGTTTTTTAAATTTTAGTGAGTTTTTCTAGTGTTTTTCTTTTAGTTTTTAAATTTTAGTTTTTAAAATTAATCTCTTTACTCAAGCAGGTTATATTCTCACAGGGAAAGACAATCCAGAGAGGAATAGTGGCCAGAGAAGGAACTTTGGTTTGGAGAATCTCGGGTCTATTGAGGTGATATCTTGGGCAGTTAATTGCCCTTCCCAAGAACAATGATACTCTTGATGACTGTCCCCAGAGAAGTGGGAAACCAGGGTGGGTAGGGGAGGTTGAAATGTGGATTTGGCAGTCTTCTTTCTACATAAGAGTGATTCTTTCCTAGTGTTTGTGTGTGTGTGTGTGTGTGTGCGCGCGCACGCACGCACACATGTAAAGAGACAGAAGAGCTGTAAATAGCTTTTTACATGTTGTCTTCACCATTAGATTGTGAATTCCCTAAGGACAATGATAGTTTTTGGCCTTTGTTTGTATCTCCAGAACTTATCACAGCAAAGTAGGCACAATGTTTATTGAATAAAAAGGAAGGAAGGAAAGGATGGGGGAAAGTTCTGATGTAGGGTCTGTGAAGTTGTTAAAAAACAATTTTAGTGATTCTATTTCATTATAATTGATTTCATTATAATTTTGAATATTTAGATATTTAAAAATATGACAAGAGATGTGTAAACTTTTCCAAACTGATAAAGGGGCCCAGGTCCCATGCTAAAAAGGTCAAACTGTGCCAGGGAGATGCAAGCATACTGTTGATTATATAAGTAGGGACAGAAGGAAGAGTTAGTTGTACCCAACAGAGGAAAAAATACCTCTAGGAAGGAAGAACTAAGCAGCATTCTGTTGGACCATGTCAATAGGATAGTGTAAGTCACACTTCCTCCAAGGCTACAAGCTATCCTTATTAAATTCTCTAAAATGTAAAGTTGTGAAAATAATTGATAACATTGCTTTCAAAGTATAGTGTATCCGTTGTTCTTTGTTTTCATGTTTTTCCTTTCTCCAACTCAGTTTTCTGAAATTGTGACTGTTATTTCATTGTTTGCCGATTATAAAGTCCCTTTGTTCTGAATTTTGTAACTGACCATTTGCTGTGTGACAGTCTCTCCTTATTTTAGTTTTTTACATCTCTAAAGACTATTTGAACATAATGCTGTATTGGGTAAGACTGACTTTCTAGCTTCATGGTTTATGAAGAATATAGACTGACTTTACACAGTTCTGTTGGGCCTTTTCTCTTCTAATTCTTTTGTTCTTGTTTTTGGTGTTCACCTGGGTTAAGTTTGGCTTCAGAATTGCCATCTCTATAGTCATTCATATGCTGGAAGCCTTAGTTACCTTCATTATTTATGTTTTACATGCTAACCCATGTGCTCAATATTCAGAATTGTAATCAATCAGGAGAGAAGACTTGTGGGGGGAGACTATTCCTATTAAGGGGGGAAAGTGAAAGCCTTGCCAAAATGGTTTGTATGATGAGCAGAGCACCACGTGTAGAGTCAGGGGGACCTGAGTCCAGTCCAGCCTCAGACACATGCTGGCTATGGACCATCTTGGGCAAGTCACTTAATCTTTATTCACTTCAGTTTCTTCATCAGGAAAATGAAGATAATAGCACCTACCTCATATTGTTGAAATAATAAAAGCCAATTATTACTACAGCTCAACTCTCCTTAACTCTAGAAGGACCCATGTGCCAATTGATGTAGATTTGCTTGGACCTTCAAGAGGTCTTAAATTTCTTCTATTAACATTGTGTCATGTGATAAGCATGTTATCTGTTCTTTTAAGTTTTTTTATAAAAATGTTAATCAGCACAATCCACTAGACATGTTCCAAATTGACACAGACCCATTAATGACAGTGTTTGGGGGAGGGGACATTCAACTGCTTCTAAATCCATCTAATTATCTTCTTTCCAACTTTTTTTCCTCAAATACATTATTGAAATGTAGGTAGACTAGATCAGCAGCATTCCTTTGATCTACAAGCAGGGTAAACCTGCAGAAAATGCAATTCTTGCCCTCTGATATGATTTACTCTTGATGAAGCCATGTTATTTGTATGTGTGTGTGCTTACTGCTTTATTTCTAGTTATTTTCAAAGAAAACTGACTTCACAATCATGTCTCTTAATAGGAACTAATAATGTACTTAAGGTCATATCAGTATTCTTTTACTATTTCCCTCCTTACCTTTACTCAATTTATCATCAATAAGTATCTATTGAATGTCTCCAAAGTTCCAGAAGCTACTAGTCGCTAGAGATATCAAGACAAAAGTTAAATGCTCTCTGCCTTTGTGGACCTCTTTTTCTATAAGGGAAAGCAGCATATAATAAATATGTGTGTGTGTGTATATACCTATATATATGTATGTACATACACATATATATCTGAAAGTAAATACAAAATAAATGTATTTTGGTGGGTGTGAATGAGGGTAGGCATCTGGAGGGATTAGGAAAGAATTTTTGTAGAAGGGGCCCTTGAGAAAAAAATTGAAGGAAACAAAATTCTTGGGGGGGGGGAGAGACGAGAATGTACATTTCAGACTTGGAAGCTAATATATAAAGACTGAGAAAGGTGATTTTATGTGTGAAGAACATTAATTTGACTAGAGTGCTGAGAATGTGAGGGCTGATGAAGAGGCAGATTAGAGCCAGGTTGCAAAGGACTTTAAATGCCAGTCAAAGGAGTCTGTTTTTGATCCTAGAGTTAATAGAGAGCTATTAGAGCTTATTGAAGAAGAGCAAAATGACATGGTCAAACCTAAACTTTGGAAATCACCCTTTCGGCAACTATATGGAGGCTGGATTAACCATTTTGACCTGCCTCTTTCTAGTCGCACAACTGTTCCGCTTGGGAGAAAAACATGCACAGTAAGAACCTCACAGCTCTTGATAATAGTTTATTTTTGTGTAGTGCTTTGCCTGCTAAGTCCAACACTTTCTGGGTCAGGGCACCATGACACATTTGAAATCACGCTTAGTTTAACTCCTTCCAGACTGCCATTGACTTGAAACTGCCCTGAGAATCCAGTAAAAAGGATTCTGAGACCTCATCGAGCCTCCTTGTGCACTGCTTGTCCCTCTCCTAATGTAGTAGTTACCTAGGGAATTGTAGTCAGATAAGTGTTTACCTGAGTTCCCAGGCTCCAAGAGGTCAATTATGCTTATTGGGAAAACCACTTCCCTACTTGTAGGCAAGTCACTTACCGACTCTGAACATCTAGGTTATAATTTGTTAAATTAATTAGACTAAGTGTCTAGAAAGCTCTATTGAAAACACACAAATATGGGGCAGCTAGGTGGCCAGTGGGTAGAGCATCAGCCCTGGAGCCAGGAGAACCTGAGTTCAAATGTGACCTCAGACACTTAATGATTGCCTAGCTGTGTGATCATGTGCAAGTCACTTAACCCTGTTGCTTTAAAGAAAAAATTTAAAAAACAAACACCAAACCTTTCTGAGAAATCGACTGATTAAAGTTCAGATTCTCTTGACATTCAAAACCACTTCTTCACCTTTCTATCAGTTTTCCTATCCTTTTCATGTCTTCCATGCTCCGCTAACTAGACTGTTCTCTGCCTTGTCCATCTACTTCACTGAATGCTTTCATGTCTTTTCTTTGCCATCTTTCCTATGTCTGTAATGTTTTCCCCTTTTTTCTTCTCTCAAACCTTCAGCCCAAGAGTTTTGGAAATAGTCACTACTTCTGTTTCAAATCCAGCCCCACTTCCCATCATTAAGAAGAAATTATGGAGCCAGGGTTACAACATCACCGTCAACTGCTAACCAACTGTCACCAACTAGGTCCCATATAGATAAGCTCAAGAGCCCCAAGAGTAGCAGCACCCAAAGCTGCCATACTATGAGTCCCACTTTCAGACAAATCTGCACAGTATTTGGAAAGGCAATTCATATGTAGCCAGGACTAGCCCTTGCCATCAACTGCCAACCCACTGCTAATTGCAGAGCAGAAAAATGAACCCATAGGGAGACTGTAGGCAACATGTGCCAAGTAAATTATAACTGCCGCTCTGACCATCGTGTCCCCTCAGACCTTCACTGAGTCCAGGACGCTGAACCCAAGAGCTTTTGGGAGGAGAATACTTTTCCCAGCCCAGTGTCCTCAGTTATCATCCTGAGAAGCAAACCCTATGGGGATGCAGCTTTGTCATTGTTCCTGCAGATAATACAGCCACATTTATTGATGATCTGGGAAAAAAAGTTCTTGTCACCAAAGTCTCTGTCATTGTCAAATGGTACATCAGAAGCTGATATGATTTTATCAGTGGAAATGGTATCAAAGAAGAAACATCACCATCTGCTTTGCTGCAGCATCCTAAGAATTGTGGAGCCTATCTATCTGACTTGCAGATGAAACCTTGTATAAATGTTTCCTTCCATTAGAAAGTGAGTGTTTAAGAGCAAGGAGAGTCTTACATTTCCATTTGTATCCCCAGAGCTTAGCACAATGTTTTGAACATGGTAAAATATTTAAGAAATTCTTTGTTCATCATTCATTTTTCATTCATTCATCTTTACCTTTTGAAATTATACCCATTCTTTAAAACCTAATCCAACTGCCAAAAAACTATAAAGCAATAGAAGGGCTGCTGACAACTTTTCCTTTCATACCATTTTGTCAATGCTCTAATAAATTTACCATTGGTATTACTGACTGTCTCTCTTGGTGCTTTATCCACTTCCTAGAAATTAAACTTTTTGAAATCAGAAACCTATCTTGCCCCAACTTCCCATCTTTTCCACACACACAAGCACCTGATAAATAGATGTTGCATTTGTAGAGAAAGGACCATCAGTTAGTGATAGAACTGAGTGGGATTCAGACAAATATCTTCTATGGATTGGAAGTAACTCAGACCTCTTCCTAACACTTTCTGCTATTCCTGTCTTATATCTCTTGTCCTCAGCTTTCCATATTGTGGCAGAATGGCAGAATGTTGTCCTTGGACCCTGCCACTGACCCATACTGTCTCTATAAAATATCTCTCTATGATAAGAGGTTTCAGTTGGTAGAAGGAATTTGCTCACTAAAACTGAAATCAGATACACACTAAAAAACAAAAACATTAAACTCCATATTGCTAAGTGTTGCAAAATGTTATTTATAAAACAAACAACAAAACAATCCATTCAGCAAAATACCTAATTATCAAAATTTAAATCTTTTAAAATATGAATTCTTGGGTAATTCACAAAAAATGATGTGGAATTAATATTATTGAACGAGTTGTGTTTTTTTTAAATAATACTTCCAGAAAAACTGTTTCAGGCTTCATTTTTAAGAAAATTAGTTGTCTACACAGAAACCTTAAATCCTGTAAATAAGCCCTGAATTATGAATGTGTTGTTAGCATATTTAAAGTACAGATGACTTTTGACAATCACCAAGAAAATTGCTAGGCAGGATGGATCTTCAGCAGTGCTTTTGTTATTCAGACATGCTGTCCAAGTTGTCAGAAATACATCTAGGTAATTTGGTCCCTTAAGAAAAAGTTATTCACATTATTCTTCTGAATGAAAGGGCATCAGCAGGTTTTCCTGTCTATTGTATAGACCCATTCTTTTTCCCACCTCTAAGCACATTACACCATAGTTTGTACTCCACTTCTACTTCGCCACTTCTCTTTTTGCAAAAGTGTTTTTCATAGACACTCATAAGTTGTAGTTTTGATCTGTCTGTCTTTCTTTTCCATTTATTTAATCCAACCCAATTCAACAAGCATTTATTAAGTGACTATCATGCAGAAGGCTCATTAGGCATTTGGGATACAGAGCCAAAGATTTTTTAAAAAGTCTCTGCCTGCAAGAAGCTTACATTCTACAAGAATGACATGCAATCAGTGACAACATATCCATGATCATTGGAAGAGGAGAAAGAGAAAAACATTAGTAACTAGGGAAATCTGGAAAGACTGCCCATTGAAGATGCATTGAGTTGAATCTGGTGATTTGTGGGCATAGCAGAGTGACTATGATTATTATTAGTTCAAACTAGGACCTTTACCTTCATGTCTGATTTTTATAGATGGCTAAAATTAGATGTGCTGTCCAGTTTTGTCTGATTATTCATAATTCCATTTTGGGATTTTCAGCACTCAACTGGTGGAATTATTGTGAAGATCTAATGAAATAATATTTGTAAAACATTTTGCCAATCTTAAAGTATGATTTAAAGACTGGCTGTTAGTCTTATCTATAGTTCAATTTAAGAAATATTAGTCAAGTGTCCACTATATCCCAAATGCTGTCCTAAGTGCTGATAGTACAAAATCAAAAGTGAAATCAACCCTGCCTTCAGACACCGAGGAATTGGAGGAGGTAAGCTAAGGTTTTTACCATGTCTAATCCTGATGTTATTATTTCATTTTTGTGGGTTTTCTTTTTAAAATTTTTGCATTCTTTTTACCTTGTCCAAGTTACACCTGTAGAAATAACACTTTTGATGCAGTTAGCTTAAAAACTTCTATACCAGTTTGTGAGATATTGGGTTATTCCTGGACATATTTAGTGTTACTGCCAAAAGATTTTCTGGCTCTTCAGATCTTTCATCACAGTGAAAATTCTTGACACCTTTTTGTGGAATGTTTGTTACCTCCTGACATGTTGTTGACAGCTTGCTGCTAGTTAAAAATATACCTGTGATGTAATTTTCAATGCTTGTTCCCTGGCACTTAATCATTACCAATGAGATACTTTTAGCTGTAGAAAATATAGTCAAACAAAGCGATTGTTTTGAGGTTGTTCTGAGGGAAGCAGTATCCCTCTTTATTTAAAATGCATTTTTATTTATGGATTAATTTGCCATACACACGAAATAAAAGATGAAGGAAAATGTGGTTCAATTTTTAAGAAATGAAAGTGGCCAAAAGGATAATTAATTGGTGGTAAATATTACATCTTTATATAATGAGTAATTTCTTCTAAAAGAACATATTAAACAAGTTTATCAAAAGAAAATCGATTACATTATTAAAAGGAAAAAATTCTGTTCAGTTCCCAGTCCAATTAATAAGGGAAACCTAGAAAAATTAAGACAAAAAAAGGAATTTTATTGTAGTAAACCAAGTCAGATGCTTTAAATGCAGCCAGGAGCCTGCTTTTAGAGACAGGAGTAAACAATTTCATTATAAAGATGAGGCAGTTCTAACTATTGTTCCTATTTCTTTGGAAGATCAGTAACATCAGTAACATCAGAGGTATTGCCTTGGATTTAAGTCAGGTAGAATTGCACAGAGTCAGACTCACTCCTTCTGAAATTGTTAAAGTCCAGTGGCAAGACAAAAGTAAGTTGACTGGTAATGGCCCGGTGTGTAGTGATTGACCTTAGTGTCTTCCATATCTGACTGAACTCTAAACTCTCCACAGGTTCTACTTCAGCTGCCTACATGGCCATTGGAATACATTTTTCTCACCCATTCATTCTGTTGGGAGAAGTCTTCACATGCTAGATGGATTTACTAAGGTGTGGCCACTGCATATGCTACAACTTTTTGGAGCCACAGATGAGAGCTGAGTGCTAGGTAGACACCAATATAAGCAGCCTTGAAAAGAACTTGGCAAACCCACATACTAGAGGTCTTTTCTGATCAGTCCAATGTGGAAATGGTCTTAGTGAAGCCTCAGTTCCTTCCCAATTACAGAATCCTAAGGAGATGTGATGAGCTCTAAGGAGATATGATTAATGCTCCTGCTGGTCACCCTCTTCTTTAGACTGATCTCATATAGCCAAAGCCACGAGAGGTTAAAACATGGGGGTCATTTCAGAATGCCTGTATTCATGACTGATTTTATACAATATCTTAAGAGAGAGAAAATGACTTGTTATTGCTGTAGGAATAATTTCCAGATTAGTTTGACAACTGTTAGTGTTCAGTCAGATCAGTCAACTAGTTAGAGTTCAAAATTTGACAAATTATAAGAAAGATTAAAGATGAGCAGAAATGATAAATCCAACTTGATTTATTTAAATAAGCTAAAAATGGAGAAAATGGGGTCTTCGATTTTGAGAGATTAAGAGCTGTGGAGGTTATGTTGCCCAATCCCCTTATCGCACAGATGTGGAAAATAGAGTTCAGAGTTCAAAATAGAGTTCAAATAACTTGTTCAAGATCATATATAGAAAGGAGCACAACTGATTTTCCAACTCTTGTCCTTGGTTCTAGAGTCAAATTTCTTTTCATATTGCCTCAAAGCTATTGACTCTTATTATCACCATTTATTAGAGAAGTTTAGCCAATGGAAACTAGTTATCATATGAAAAAGCCAGAATATTATAGAAGCTTCCTTAGTCAACCAGAGCTTGATTTGCCTGCCAAGCAAAGAGATATGGTCCCAGGGCAATCATAATTCAGAATATAAGCTCATCTGCAAAGTGTGAAGGAAAATTGAAATTATTGTTTCCCCAGTAAAATGTCTGTCATTGATCACTAGTAAAGTTATCACATGCAGAGTAGGAATAACTGAATTATTTACAAATTGTCTAAAAACCTTATAATTCTTAGTTCCTTTGGAAACCTTTCTTGCTACTTTACCAGCTTCTTTGCAAAAGTAGAAAAGGGATTCTCAAGTCTAAGGACAAGTTTGTATTTTTTTTTGTTCCAAAGAATTTCTCAACTAGTGCACAGCCTACTGGATGATGATAGTGATGATGATGATGATGACAGCATTAACAGCATTTTAAAGTTTGCAAAATACCTTACAAATCTTATCTCATTTTATCCTCCTAACAATGCTGAGAAGTAGATTTTATTTTCCTTATTTTAGTATTTTGAAACCTGAGATAGAGAGAGATTAAGTGACTTGGCCAAGGTCATGCAACTAGTAAGTGCCTGAGACTGGATCTGAACCTATATCTTTCTGACTCTAGGTCCCCACTATTTACATCAAACCATTAGCTATCAGTCTCAGAACTTTAACTGAATGATCCTCAAAACTCAAAGTTTCTTGATGGGATCATTCCATAAAGCCTTTCCAGAATGCGGAAAACAACCATTAAATTTTGATGGCATCACCTTTAATAATACAGGGGCTCTTCCATCCCTTAGTAGGACTCCTCCTATCTTAATGAAATATGAGATCAGAACAAAAAAGCTATTGTATAGCAGTCTGCATCTTAACATCACATAATTACCTAAAAGGTGTAGGGTGTACAAGATCTAATTCTTATTTTTGATGATTGTCTATGAAAAGCATTTGACTTGGTAGAGCAAAAAAAGGTTCCATAAAGGTTCTTCTTTAACAAGTTGTCTCCTCTTTTACATATGTTAAAAGCATATAAAATCCCTCAAAAGAGATAAAAACAGAGATAAATAACAGATACCTCTTTGGTAATTAATCAAAAATGAAGTCTAAAGGAGACAAGCTGGGGCCTGGAGTGAGGAAGATGTGGGGTTCAGATTCAACCTCAGATACTTACCCTCTGCTTCAGTTTCATCATCTGTAAATTTAACTGGAGAAGGAAATGGCAAACTACTCCAGTATCTTTGCCAAGAAACCCCTTGGACAGTGTTGGCATAGGAAGGCCCACAGCATCATGAAGAGTTGGACATGATTAATTGAGTGAAAAATAACAACAAAAAATGAGGGGGGAAAAGTGCCACTATTATGGAGGTTATTTTATGCAGAAATCAAATGGAATGGAATAGGAATTCTCTATATGTGGACATCCCCCCCCCCGCCCCAGTCATCAATGTTCTGCTTTTATCTAACAGGGCAATGTCACAAAGCTTCTTAAATAACAATGTAATCTCTACAAAAGTTTTGGTCCACTTACTCAAATAGGGAAAGCAAACAAACAAATGAATAAAGAATTATCATCAAGTAGTTGGATTCCATGCCTTTTCCAATTCATGTCTCTATTACGGCATCAAAATAGACATTTTTCAGTTATGAAACATCATCCCAACTCAGACGAGATTCTAACACGACAGTATTATAAAGGGAAAAAACACAAATGATTGTAAAGCAGATTATTTTTTTTTAACCTCTGAGAAATCATTTCCAAGTGCTCAGTTAGATTTCAGCTTAATCTCTCTAAGACTAAAATAATGATTACTGAATGCTTTTTGGAGAAATCTGGAATTCCAGGTAAAAATAGCTCCTTCCTGTAACCCATATGTTTGCAGGCTGGATAGGTACTATGGTTTTACTTAGTGAGTAGAGCATAAAACACATTATTATTGCATTTTCTTAACCATTGTTGAATAGTTATAGACAGCCTGATTGCTCAAAAGGATACATAAATGCAGAAATTTTATGAGTAGAACCTTGAATCTTAGCTTTGATCCTCTTCCCTGATTCTGAACTATTAAAAGGAATGGTGGATTTTAATCTGGTTTTTCAGGATTTCAAACTGAAATAATAATTTAACTTCTAGATAATGGTGGGGGGGGGGGGAACCTTAGGAGGCACTCTTTTATTGATTAAAAAATTGAATGTAAAAAAATTCCAGGACATCATCTGGAAATTAAAGAATTGTTTGCTAAAAGTTATTTGCAAAAATTCAGGTCATTTGAGTAATATTATATCTCTCCCTCCTTAGAAAATAAGATCCTTTTCAGTAGGCTTTATTTTATTTATAGGATTAAAATCCCCAGTGGTCAAGAACAGTGACTGGCACATAATAGGTGCTTTAGAAATAACTGTCATGGGGCAGCTAGGTGGCAGTGGCTATAGTACCGGCCCTGGAGTCAGAAGGACCTGAGTTCAAATATGGCCTCAGACACTTAATAATTACCTAACTATATGTGGCCTTGGGCAAGCCACTTAACCCCACTTCCTTGCCAAAAAAAAAAAAAAAAAAGAAGAGAAGACATAATTGCCAAGTGATTGATTTCAAACTGAAAATTAATAAAGATAGTGTATAAACACAGAAAGCTCTTTTCATTTAGGGAAAGAATATTAATAAATTTTGTTTTATCTTGAAAAATCAAGGATTTTTTTATTTTAAAATATACTATTTGATTACCTATCCGTGTGGCTTTGGGCAAGCCACTTAACCCCATTGCCTTGAAAGAATCTAAAAAAAATAAAATATACAATTTGAGACCTCCACCAAAGTTTCTATATGCTGATTGTTACATGTAACACTTTAAGATTTGCAAAGTTACATATATTATCATGTGATCTTCACAACAAACCTAGAGGAACTAAAGTTGATAGAAGTTAAATAACTTACCTAAGGTTTAAACCCAGATCCGGTTTGACAACCTTATTATGGCAGAACTAGGAATAATGCATGAAAGCTGTAAAGAAAGAAATTTAGATTTGATATTAAGAAATGGACTGTAATTAGAGATGGTTAACTGGCATTTATTAAATGCCTACTATGAACACAAAGGGGGCAGCTAACTGGTGCAGTACATAGAGCATTGGATCTGAAGTCAGGAAGATCTGATTTCACATTCAGTCTCACTGACTAGGTGCCTAAGTTCTCATCTACAAAGTAGAGATATACTGGAGAAAGAAATGGCAAAACATTCTAATACCTTTTCCAAGAAAGCCCCATGGACCAATCAAGTTGGATGCGGAATTGAATACTACTGAACAACAGAATAAAGCAGAGTGGGTTTACAGAAACTCTAGCCTAAATTGGTTAATTTTTATTTCAGAAACTTGAGGAATAGACAAAAATATTGATGATATCATTTAATTAGAGAAATTTAATTGATGTAAATGAGTCAGAGGATATAGATTCCACCCTAACTGATAATGTTTACAATCTGTTGTGATCTAGGACAAATCATTTCACTTGTCTGATTTCAGCTACCTCAAGTGTAAATTAAAAAGTTTGGAGTAGATGAAATGGCCTTTGAGAATTTCTTCTAGATCTATGATACCATACACAACAGGGAAGTCCAAAGAGCCGAGAAATTTCCAAGTCAGAGAATGTGGCTTTTTTGTCCAATGAAGAGAAAGCTACTAGGCTGTTTGGCCTCTAAAAATAGAAAATAGAAGTTGAGAAAAAAAGTAGCCCCACTACATCTTAGTATGAGTTCCAGAAGAGCCAGATTTGGAGAGCATTTATAGGAAAAAAAAAACTTTAAGGAACAAATAGAAGAAATGGGGAGGGGGTATAACTGGATAAGTATTCAAGTGAAATAATCTGGATTATTTCATGCCTTGCAAGTTCAGAATGAGTCAATATTGTGACATGTTAGCTAAAAGAAGATAATGCTTTTCTGGCTTCATTAAAATCTCAGAATCATAGATGAGAGCTAGAAGGAGTCTCAAAAGTTATCTCCTTCAATCCTATCATTTTCCAAATGAGTAAAGGAAGGCTCAGTGACATAGCTATTTATTAAAGCTAGAAAGTTAGTTCACCTATAAAGAATAGTACATTTTTTTTATTATATCCTAATTATTTACCCTATCTTCCAAGCAAGGGAAATGGTATGTTATTAGTTAATAATCATTTATTTAACACCAACCAAATCTCAATTATTGTTTTATGTGTTGAGAATACAAAAAGAAGGCAAGACAGTCTCTCCCTGTCTAGGAGCTCACAATTAAAAGGGGTAAATAGGCAAACAAATATGCATAAAGAATATAGAATATATATAGAATATAGAATATATATATATATATAACTATATAGAATATATATAGAATATATAACATAGAATATATAATATATAAAGAAGAAAGAAGAAATAATTAAGAGAGGGAAAGCATTAGAATTAGAAGGGTTGAGAAAGATAACACAGTAATTAGGATAACTATCTCTCTATTCTCTTTAGTGACTTACCTGGAGTCATGTAGTATTTAAGATAGGATCTGAACCCAGATCTTGATTCCAATTCCAGTTTCTCTTCATTTTACCATGCTGCTTGTAGAAATACATAGTGTCCACAATGAAAAGTAGATGTGAAGACAATAATGATTCTTCCCATCAGGAATACAATGTTAAATTTTAAGTACACTCATCTTGGGAAGGTCATAGGCAAAATGGATTGTGTCTAGAAGAAGATAATCAAGAAATTAAGAGGAATGGATCCCACACCAAAGAAGGAAGGAAGGGAGGAGGGGAGGGAGGGAGGGAGGGAGGAAGTGCAGAGACTGGGCCCAGGAAAAAGCTCCTGAGGTCAGAGACACCATCCCCCACACCCCAGGATTAGAGGTCAATATAACAAGTTGCTAAAAATCAAAATGAATCACATTCAACTTAGATCAATGTATACCATGGAAACAATGCAAAGACTACAGACTGCCTTCTGCAGGGGGGGAGGGAAGCAAGATTAGGGGAAAAATTGTAAAATTCAAAATAAATAAAATCTTTCTGGACCAACCCTAGCTATCTAGATGTTTGTCTTACCTCTGGAATTGGGAGAGAGTGATGCTAAACAACTTTGAACATCTTTGCTTCACTTAAATGCAATTCAGCAAGTCTCAAGGGCGATATCATTGGTTCTTTGAGAATGAAGGACAAATAGCAACAATTCAACCTCTGAGTCTTGTAGACCCCTTCCATCTCTAACATTTCAGATTTATACCATTTTGACTAGCCTGTTGATCTCGAATAATAATGGTATGATATAGTTTCACTCTGCAAAAATTTCACTCTGATGATTCATCTGGGCTTAAGATGATCCTAGGTTCTTGAAGGCAGTGCTAGAGATCATACCAAGACTCTGCATCTCTCAATTCTAACTAAGCATTGTCCCTGGCTGTCTCCCATGGCTAGAATGCTCTCCTGCCTCATCTCTACTCTCTGATTTCCTTGACTTCCTTCGAGTCTCAGATAAAATCCCACTTTATACAAAAAAAAACCTTCCCAGTCTTCCTTGTTCTTAGGGTCTCAACTGATATTATCTATAATTTGTCCAGGATACATCTTTTGTACTTGTATATAATTCTTTGCACTTTATCTCTTCCATTGGATTATGAGATCCTCAAAGTCAAGGAATACATTTTGTATTTCTATGTATCTTGTAGGTGCTCAATAAAAACTTGTTGAGGGAGGGAAGTAAGATTGGGGGGAAAATTGTAAAACTCAAATAATATATTTAATTAAAAAAATAAAAACCTGTTGACCAAAATAAGAAGGTATTGAGAATGATCTCAATGACAAAGCATCTATTATATCAGTCCCACCCTAGCAAAGTTAATAGAGACTTGCCACTAGGTTATCCATATAAAATGATTTAACTCCCCATGGAAATTCTAAAAGACTGTGAGGTTATAAAAAGGTTGGAAGTTACAGCAGTGAAGGGAATGTTCGTACTGAAGAAATCTTGGATCCTTGAATTTTAACGTAAGAATATTTCATTCTGAAACTACTTCTATGTTTATAGCTACAATTCTGCTGCAGAAATCACAAATACCATTTCTTTTTTTTATAAATCATTATGGTACTTTGACCAGATAACCTTTTAGGATTTTCATAGCAAAAAAAAAAAAAAAATTAAAAAAAAATCACCTGCTTGCCAGCTTCTCTTGATGAGGCTTCCTGAACTTAGCCAAACTGGCTTCAGAGCAAGAATTTGTCATCTCATGTCTGTACAATCCAACAAGATTTTCCAGTTTAGTCAGACCTGACAGAACTTGTACTCAGCTCGAACAGTCCTTGAGACTCCAGGAGAGTCTTCATGATGAGCATTGGGTTCATTGCTTCTGTGAATTGTCACTTTATCAATGTGAGTACCTATGTGAATGTATTGTGACCATTCTTCAAGTTAATCAGTCATGCACCTGGCATGATCCTAATCACTAGAACTATAAAGAAAAAGAGAAAACATTTTCTGCCCTCATTTTGTCATTTGTTTTAACATAGGTATTACAGAAACATACATATTAGACACAATAACCCTTAGTTCAGGTGGGTAGAGGGGTGGGAAGTGTCAAGAAAAGTGTCCTGTAGAAAATTATCTGGATGTTTAATTCAGTCTCAATCACCAAGAGCCCAGCTTGAGAATGACCCCTTTGAACTTACTGGGCACAGATTTGTAAACCGGTGTCACATAAGAAGAGCTTGCACAAGGAGAAAGAATAGCTCTCTTCTCCTGTTGGGAAAAGTGTGTTCTTTTAAATAGCTACTGGACCTGGGCAATTTGCTGATAATTTATGACTTCAATGAATTCTCACACTAGAGAACGGTTTTGACTTAAATGTTTTCTTGTCCTGTGGGCACCCAGGAGACTTTTCCATTTGACTTGTGGCTGAAACTTCCTCTCTTTTCATGAGAATGTGAACTTCTTTTCTATTTGCATCTTCAGTGCTTTGTTTTGCACTATTATTTTCCTTTCTTCCCTTTCTCCTTCCTCCCTCTCTTCCTCCCCTCCTTCCTTCTTCCCTTCCTCTCTTCCTCCTTTCCTCCTTCCCTCCCTCCCTTCCTCCCTTTCTCCTTCCTTCCTTCCTCCCTTTCTCCTTCCTTCCTTCCTTCCTTCCTTCCTTCCTTCCTTCCTCCCTTTCTCCTTCCTTCCTTCCTCCCTTCTCCTCCTTCCTGCCTTGTCTTCCTTCTTTCCTTGTCTTTTCTTCTTTCCTCTTTCCCTCCCTCCCTTGTTTTCCTCTCTCTCTCTCTCTCTCTCTCTCTCTCTCTCTCTCTCTCTCTCTCTCTCTCTCTCTCTCCCCTCTCTTATTCTTTGTCTCATTCATAACCTAGACTTCTCCCACCTTTCCATTCCTCTTACACTCTTATTCTTCATGGTATGCTCTTTAATCCAATGGCACTGGCCTCTTTATTCTTCCATGAACAACACATTCCATTCCTTGACTCCAAACATTTTTACTGGCCATTCCCTAAACCTGGAATGCTCTCATCATTGTCTCCTTGTTTCCCTGATTTCCTTTAAGTCCCCCCAAAATTTTACTTTCTTTTGGAAGCTATTCTCATCTCTTCTTAATTCTACTGTGTTCCCTCTTTTAATCATTTTCTAGTTATCCTGTCTAAAGCTAGTATGTATCGGTTTACTTGTCTTCCCCATTAGATTGAGAACTCTTGGAAGAAGAGACTAAATTGTGCTTCTTTATTTATACCCAGAACTTCAGATGTAGCTGGCATAGAGTAGATGCTCAATAAATATTTATTGACCAACTGACTTCAGGGCCTTTCCATTAGTGGAAGTTATTCTTATATGGTTAAGTCATTTTTCTCTCAGTCTTTTTAAAGCTCAAGAAGGTTTATTCTTCAAATACTGATGACTTCCTCAGAACTCCTCACTCCCTAAAGGGTTTTTTCCCTTGTACTTCCAGGACCAGGATTGTATCTGGAATATACTAGGCACATAATAAATGCTGGTTTAGTTTTTGAAAAATGCTTGTCTTGTTTTTTGGGGAGCAGTCTCTAAACTATTTCTCAAGACACTAATACATTGTTGGTGGAGCTGTGAACTCATCCAACCTTTCTGGAGAGTAATTTGGAATCACTGGGTTTATACCCTGAAGCAATTATGAAAAAGGATAAAAGCATCACTTGTACAAAAATATTCGTAGCAGCCCTGTTTGTGGTGGCAAAGAACTGGAAATTAAGTGAATGTTCATCAATTGGGAAATGACTTAACAAACTGTGGTATATGTATGTCATGGAACACCATTGTTCTATTAGAAACCAGGAGGGATGGAAATTCAGAGAAGCCTGGAAGAATTTGCATGAACTAATGCTGAGTGAGGTGAGCAGAACCAGAAGAACACTGTACACCCTAACAGCAACATGGGGGTAATGATCAACCTTAATGGACTTGCTCATTGCATCAGTGCAACAATCAGGCACAATTTTGGGGTATCTGCAATGGAGAATATCATCTGTATCTAGAGAAAGAATTTTGTAGTTTGAACAAAGACCAAGGACTATTACCTTTAATTTAAAAAATATTATCTTACTATCTTTCTTCCTTAAGGTTATGATTTCTCTCTCATCACATTCATCTTATATCAATATATACCATGTAAACAATGTAAAGACTAACAGACTGTCTTCTGGGGGGGGGTTGGGGGGGAGGGAAGCAAGACTGGGGGAAAATTGTAAAATTCAAAAATAAATAAAATCTTTTATAAACAAATCTTTTTATAAATAAAATCTTTTATAAACAAATCTTTTTATAAATAAAATCTTTTATAAACAAAAAAATAAATAAACTATTTCCCAAGAAGCTATATGTGAATTCAGGGTAACTGGCTTCAAAAGTGGTTAATTCTGATAATAGTAAATTATATCCAGGTTGTGGGAGATAGAAACTGGAGCCAGTGTAGGCTGATCATACATGTACAGAAATGGACAAGAACAAGGACTAAATATTTATCTGAATGAGAGACTATATGAAACATGGGAACAGAATATTTGAAAGTCAGGAGAACGGTGAAATTATGATTAGTATAAAGGATCACACAGAGATAAATTGTTCTAATTCAAGATAACCCCCAAGCAGGGGCAGCCAGGTGGCACCAGCCCTGGAGTCAGGAGTACCTGAGTTCAAATCCAACTTCAGACACTTAATAATTACCTAGCTGTGTGGCCTTGGGCAAGCTACTGAGCCCTATTGCCTTGCAAAAACCTAAAAAAAAAAAAAAAGATAACCCCCAAGCAGAGTTGGGATTCCAGAGAAGGAAAAATCTCTCTTTAGAGCCTGATGACAACACCATCCTTTTGAATCCCTAGATACTGAAGCATTTTTGTTCTCCCCTTCTCTTTGGCTTGGTGCACACGGTTTATTTGAGAGTTGAGGGCTAGTACTCCTAGGAGATAGTTAATACTTGATCCAATTCTCAACCATTTACTTTGCATTCTAATTTATTAGAATGGATTTTGTGCTTGCTGGATTGACCTGGAAACCTCATGGATAGAATTAGGGAGTTATGGGTTGGAATAGATAAAGAAATCAAAACTAGCCATGAACATTGGTGAAGATTTCAGGGGGCTATAGAAGGAGGAGCTCAAGTGAGATGAATAGCTTATGTTTGTTATATCTCTGACTCTTCATGTTAAATCTCTTATGTCTTCTCCAAGGTATTGAAACCATTATTTAGGGTAGTAGTATTTAGAAATGAAATCTAGTTGAGGCCTCCTTGGGAAAGACACATATTGCCTTTGTTTTTATATGCAATTTCTCACATAAACTTTTGGGGCAGCTTTCAGCAGTGCTAATTCTTATTTAGTGTCTGATCCATTGTGTCCCTCAAGCATTTTTTTTATTCATGGTACTGGATAGTTCTTAACCACTCCATGGTTATAACAATATATTTTCTTCCTGAATTTTATGCTTCTGAAGTAACAATTTTCTTGTTTCACTGACATATAGCATTGCCAGGAGAATCTTAGCTATATAAGAAAGTGGATTTTTGTGGTGGTGAAAAGGTTGAGCTCATTGAAGTGACTACTAGTATAATAGAGAGTGGTTGGACCTGAGTTCAGAACCTACATCACATACTTTCTAACTGTGAAACCATGAGGCAAATTACTTACCTACTCTGAGTTTCAAGTTCCTCTTCTGTAAAATGAAGGTATAACAGTGGCTTTACTGGATTGTTGTGAGCATACAAATTGCTTTGGAAACCTTAAAGTCCTATACATATATATTCCAGGCATTGCAGTAATAAGAGTAATCATAATTATCATCATTATTGTTATTATTATTTTGAAAGCTCTAAGCAATTTGCCAAATTCAGTCTAGCCCGATTTCCTTTTAATCAATTCTGAGCCAACCTCATTGTTCTTTTGTACCACCTGACCAAATTTTATATGCTGATGCTTGCTCTAAATGAGCTGCCTGTCCAACTACATGAAATCAAGATGATATGGCTTTTTAATTTACTTCATTTTTATGCTATGAATGACTATCACTAAATCACAAATTCTCAGCTCAACCTGTAACTCCCCCAGCATCCCAAATAAATGTTTTATTCAGTCTTTTCTTAAAAAATCTCAAATAAGGGTGAAGACATTATCTCCTAATCTCATTTCAGTTTGAAATAGCTCTAATTATTAGAGAGGTTTTTCCTTGCATTGAAGTGAACCAATTATAAAACGAAATTGAACATAAAGTCTTATGTTTGGGCTTAAAAAAAGCTACTATAATGACTAGGCAGCAGTTCATGTGATAGAGGGGGAAAGTATGAGACTTAGTCAATTGTTAGACAGTATAAGACAATAAAGTTATATTGCAGCCAAAAGAACCCACAGAGTCTAGAACAAATTAAGGTGGTGGTCTAACTGTAGTCTTCATTTTCGAGATCACATTTGGAGTTCAGTTCTGGTGCCATGATGATGATACAGAAAAAAAAGAGAGAGAAAGGGAAGTCAGATTGTTAAGAGGAAAGTCAGAAGAGAAGTTTTACCAACACTGAGAGAATTCAGATAGAAAAGATAGATACCACCATTAAAAACTTCAGGAAACTGAAGAAAAAATAATATTGAGAAAAGAACATTGAGGTTAGCAATCAAGTGACTATTGGTATACTTGGAGAGAGTAGTTTCAGTCTAAAGGTATCAGGGAAAAGCTAGGCTGAAGAAGGTAAGAAAAAAGTGACATATAAGGAAGGCATTGAGTGGAAGTTTGTTTTGTTTTTCAGGATAGGGGAGTCTTGAGAAAATTATGAGGATAGAATCATTAGATAATAGATAAAAGATGAGGAAATGATTAATTGAATAAAATCCTGGAAGAGAAAGGACACAGAGCTAGAGACATTGGTCTTTGCATAGAAAAATTTCATGTCTTTGTCAGGGACTAGCTTGAGGGAGAAAAGAATTTAGGATGAATCTGAGGAATTTTGAGATACATAATTGATTAGAAGAATGGGGTCACTGAAGATAGCCTTTATTTTCTCTTTAAAGTAGGGGGTGAGATTTTTCTGGTAAAACAGGCATTCATTGATTTAGAGTCAGATAAAACAAGTTAATCAGGGAAGAATGAAAGGATTTCCTGGCCATGGGTGATACTAGATAAAGCAAATTCATAGTTCACTCAGACCCTCTATTTGTTACTCCCTCCAGGGATAGTCAGCAGAATAGTGGATTAGCCAGCTCTGAAGTTTGATAAGTTTGGGTGGTGAAAGCTCAAAGTGGAGGAGTCAAAGAAGACTGAATAAAGGTGAACTGGTTACCTACATAATATCAAGTTTGCTCAGGGGGGAGAAGTGAAGCTGCAACTGGGCTAATGAATTGAGAGATCAAGAAAAAATGTACCATGGGATGCTATAGTCAGATGAATTCCCTCATTTTGGCTCATGGAGGTAGTTCATACCTGGATGATGAGGATGAGCTCAAGGTCATGCCCAGTCCTAGGTGTGGCAAAAATGGAATGAGCAGTTCTCAAATGTTTTCATCTAAGAACTTCTATACTCTTAAATATTTATTAAGGACCCCTCTACACTCTTTTGTTTGTTTTAGGAGGCACTCTAGGTCAAGTACTTACTCAGTGTCAGCCAGCTATCCCCTGTGCCACCTAGATGCCCAACCCTTTTATACGCTT